>NW_013668778.1:84047-90659 GCF_000517525.1 Limulus polyphemus
CCAAGCTTTTACTTGTTGTTAAACAAATGTTTAAACAACTCTATTTATTCAATTTGTCTTTGTTGAAGATGACTCCTACCATGTCCTACTTGTGCCCCCTAATCCTATCAATCCCATCACAAAGTACAAAAAAAAAAAGATGATGCATAAACACCATCAATTGTTGTTATGTTTGAAAGAAATTAAAGCTGAGTGTATTTAACCTATAAACTAAAAGTTATTTTTGTGACACAAGTGACTGATTAAGTGGTACAATTCTAGGTTGTTATGAAGAAGAAAACTGAAAGTCACATGAACTTATAACCCCGAACCAAATAAGTGGACTCTATTTTAAACAACACTAACAACTAGTACTAACAATTAAAAATTTAAGAATGCTTTAGTTCACCAACTTACTGAAAAAAAGAAAAGAGATAAGAAATAACAAAAGAGTTAGAAATAAAGCAAGTTTCAGAAACATATGTTAGAAAACTTATTTTAGGTATTATTTTCTATTAAAAACCACATTTCGAGATCTATTAGTGCACTAAAATATTATTTTCATAGCAGTGTTTATCAAACTTTGGTGTGGCAGTGTTTATCAAACTTTGGTGTTTCAGTGTTTATCAAACTTTGGTGTTGCAGTGTTTATCAAACTTTGGTGTTGCAGTGCATATCAAACTTTGGTGTTGGAGTGTTTATCAAACTTTGGTGTTTCAGTGTTTATCAAACTTTGGTGTTTCAGTGTTTAAAAGTTTGATAAACACTGAAACACTAAAGTTTGATAAACACTGCACACCAAAGTTTGATAAATTCTGGAACACTAAAGTTTGATAAACACTGCAACACCAAAGTTTGATAAACACTGCAACACCAAAGTTTGATAAACACTGCAACACTAAAGTTTGATAAACACTGCAACACCAAAGTTTGAAGTGTTGCAGTGTTTATCAAACTTTGGTGTTGCGGTGTTTATCAAACTTTAGTGTTGCAGTGTTTATCAAACGTTGGTGTCGCAGTGTTTATCAAACTTTGGTGTTGCGGTGTTTATCAAACTTTAGTGTTGCAGTGTTTATCAAACGTTGGTGTCGCAGTGTTTATCAAACTTTGGTGTTGTCGTCATACAAAAGTTCGAAGAGAAACTTTTTGTCTTGGAGTAAACTCTAAAACTGTGTTTCTAACACGATACAAGTGTTGTATCAGAAACATTTCGTCAAGGAGTCAGTTGTTTTGACGCTAAAACAACAAAAACACTTTGTTTATACACCCTATTTTCAATTGGACTGGCATGTTATTCTTGCCTCCACTGAGAATACTTCGTAATATAAACCTATATTTTGGTACAAAATTCCACTTAACGTTAAGCCTTTTCGTTAGGTAGGTCTAAATACTAACAATAAAGTATGTATTATAGGATTTTCTGACTAATAACGCTCTTTACTCTTCTGAATTTACATACCTTATGAATATATAACTCAACTAATATTAGAATAAACATCATAATAACATACCACGTGAAACGATCTCGTGCAGCATATACTTTAATAACAGAGAGAAAATAAAAGCTGATATTTAGATAATTTCAGTAATAATAAGTTATTTTAAATCCATTGGCTCAAACACTACTTCAAGGTTCGCTGTTTCACCCCATATGGGGACTCAACTGCATGTCTGATGACGTTCTTGGTGCCAGTCACCCAAACGTTCAATTTTGTGGGGACCGTTTCTACACAGTGGAATTCTGAAAAGTGAAGAGCGTTAACTCGTGCTGTGCGCGAAGGCTTAACGCCGTTGACTATACTTTTGTGTTTGAAAAGAAACGAAATTTCTCGTCACAAAATAATAATAAAATAACTAATGAACGCACTTGAAAAAATACATATAATAATGTACTAATTAACGAACTAACTTATGGAAGTACACATAATTATGTAATAATGAACTCACTTAAAGAAATCTGTAGAATAATGCACTTAAGGAAATACATATAATAATGAACTAATGAACTAACTGAAGGAAATAACGTACTAATGAACTAACTGAAGGAAATAACGTACTAATGAACTAACTGAAGAAAATATATGTACTAATGAACTAGCTTAAGGAAATACGTAGAATATACAAATCAGCAAGTCACGTGATAAAGAACGCCGATATGAAGTCGAAGTGGAACGACATGTTTCACAACTACATTTTGACATTATTGAATGTTATAGGTAATGTGATGCCATGTAACATCTCTTCCTGATGCAAGATATTCATTCTCTCAGATAATAAATATGTGTTCAGATAAGGATATCCTTTATACTTAATTGCATTGGAAAACAAAGAATATGGATCAACTTGGTGCACCAGCACCATCCAGAAAGAGACCTGGAACTGGTACGTTAATAGATTTACAATGTTAAAATCTGGAGCTCGATTCCCCGTTGTTGACAGAATGCAGACACCCCGTTGTGTGATTTTGCGCTGAAGTAGAACCAAATCTCCCCGTGGTTCAGCTGTAAGTCTGAGACTTATAACTCTAAAAATCTGGTTTCGATACCCGAGGTGGGCAGAGTACAAAAAACTAAAATGTTTGTTTGTTTAAGCACAAAGCTACATAATGGGCTATCTGTGCTATGCCCACCGCGAGTATAAAAAACGATTTTTTTAGCGTGGAAAACCTATAGAATTACAGCTGAGACATTAGGGACCAACTAAAAACCTCAAGCATATATTTCGAACTGGTTTATTTGGAACTCACTAGATGGAGAAACTGTCAACGGTAAATATTATAAATTTGAGAATAAAGTTAAAGGTCTCGTATATTGCTGCTATATAAACCTGCTTCTAATTCTAATTCAAAAATGTCTTCTGCTTTCGCCCTCTTGTGGCTCACCGGTAAACTTGGGGACTTACTCGTTAAAAATCACGCAAACAAACAAACAAATCTTCTAACTGCATGATGTTTAAATCAAATCAATTGTCGCAACAATGTTTCCTGACTGATCGAGGTATTGTTTGAATACATATTAATTGTTGAATGTAAAAGTATTATAATTTCACGAATGATTTAAATTATTAAAACAATTAAATCGTGTTACATCATTGAAAATATGATTTTTTTGTTATTATTATTGATACGAAGCGTTTCCTAAAGACCTTTATACATCATACTTAAAGGGTTAAGATAACAAATTAAAGTTTGTCAAAAAATAATTAATTTCGTCTGTAAGAATGCAAATAGCAAAAATATATATATACATATTTCCGTAGTTCGTACTTTAGATATTTTTAAGCCGAAATTGTTTATAAGTCCGATATGGTGCAGTGGTTAAAGAACTCATTTCGTCAATCTGAAGGTTCTGGGGTCGAATCCTTTTCTCAAACATTCTCGCTCTTTTAATCGTGGGAGTATTTTAATATAACTTTGCGTTGATTGGTTTGGTTTGTTTTGAATTTCACGCAAAGCTACACGAGGGCTATCTGCGCTAGCCGTCCCTAATTTAGCAGTGTAAGACGAGAGGGAAGGCAGCTAGTCATCACCACCCACCGCCAACTCTTGGGCTACTCTGTTACCAACGAATAGTGGGATTGACCGTCTTATTATAACGCCCCCACGGCTGAAAGGGCGAGCATGTTTGGTGTGACGGGGATTCGAGCCCGCGACCCTCAGATTACGAGGCGAGTGCCCTAACCACCTGGCCATGCCGGGCCTTTTCGTTGATAAAGAGTAACCCAAGAGTTGACTACAGATAGCCCTCTGGTAGCAAAACGCAAAACAAACGATAAGGTTTTATATCACGGAATTAACGAGAAGCGATAGTTTTTACAATGTTGTAGATTCGACGAAACAACACAATGAAGTCTGAAATGTTATTAAACATTTAACCAGGCCAATATACAGGGCTCTATTATTACTCTTTCAGCATCAATATGCATATAGCTATATATATATTATATGTCAACTTTTTTAAAGTGTGTTGTTAGTTTGAATATTGATAAGAATAGTTAAACAAACAATATATTAAAAATAGACGATATATAATATATATATAGGTGCTGTAAAAGTAAGAATATAGCCCCCTATATATTGACTTAGTTAAATTTGTTCAAACGCGAATATATTTCAATGCATAAACGTTTGCAAAATTTCTAACGTTCGAACAAATCTCGTTTAATTTAAATTTCACTTGAACGTAAATTAATAGCAAAGGGGTTTGGCGTAAAAAAATCTAGTATTATCAGTAAGCCCACCCCCTGCCATTAATAAACAAATATAATGTTTTTAACAACTATAGAAGCACATATAGAATCTGTAACAGCTTCTAACAACTGGGAGAATACATGCCATTTCACAGTAATAATGAAAATACAAATAGCATCTTTAACAACTCGTATGATATGTAAAAACATTTTCTGACTTATTGACTGACGACTGTTATAATTTTGGTTTCGTTTTTGTTCTTTGTAAATGTCTTAAAATTATTTTCAAAACTCTAAAACTCCTGGAATTTTATTTATCGTTATGCTCAACAGATGGCAGCACAATATATTAATGGTCACTAACTAATACGAAAGTAAAGCTAAATGTACCTAACGTGAAGAACCAGTTTTGACAATATGTGTGTTATTCTTCATTATTAAACAGGATACATTTATTTTCTGATCGTTAACCGTATTGTTTTCAGTTTGTATTTTTTTAGATAATATCAGCTTTAAAGACATGAATTGCTTGTGTAAGCTATCTTCTTCAGTTTGCAAGAAGTTCTTCCTCAGATTAGAGCTGTTATCACTATTGTTAGTGTGGTAACGTTTCGTAACAATGTGACATACTCTGTACTACCATAGCGATCCATATGAGCTAAAGTATTGTGCTGCCATCTAGTGTTTACATAATGTTTTTATAAATGTATCTATAATATTTTTCCGATCAGAGCAAGTTACCAACTTAGATTAAAAATACAAATGAAAACTTTCACGGTAAAGAGCATAGTTATTTAAGTATACTGTTCTTTCGTTCCTAGTGCTTGTTTTATCGGTTGGCTACCCACTCTGTTAACGATATTTTCGGCCACAAACCCAACAATATCTGACAAGGTTTCGGTCAGCTTTGAAGATTTAGATTACTCCAAAAATCATCAATGCAAAAATAATCTCTATAATAAAAGTTTAATAATCAAAAATAAAAATAATAAAACTAGGTTTATTAAACATTTTAACCAATACTCGTAATGAAATTAAAATTAAAGATTATACATTACGAAACACACAAACATCAGCTTTTAGGTTAAAATACTGTTGTAGCTTTATTGTTCATTGGACGACGTAATACGCGTTAGGGAGAGACTTAGAGGAATTAATTACTGTCTATAAAATACTGTTAAAATAATTCTTATCTGTCACTTATCATCTCTTAATTGAGATAAAGATAAGTTAATAAATTTTATTTATTTTTGAAGTTATAGATTAGATGGATGGCAGTCAGTCAACATAACAATCGCCAACTCCTATGCTACTATTTACTAACAAATAGTGGGATTGAGAGTAAAATTACAACGAAAATTCGAGCACGTTCGGTGACAGGTTTCGATCCCGTGACCCGCAAATTGCGAGCTAACTACTGAGCTTTTCTAGGCCTAGACAAGAGTGGACGTGATTAGGAAAATATTGTAATATAACTCTTCTATTATAAAATAAATAGTTTTAAAATACCTACATCACCTCATTCTTTTTTTCCTTTTACATAAATTTATTTTATAAACGATTACTTCATCTTTTGTAAGCCTAGTTATCTATATATTTCATTTCCTTGTTGTTCTAAATCGTATTTTGTATACTTTTATCCCTTCAAATTATGACATCTATTAGTATTAGTGTGTGTTTTAATTAATATACCTTGCATCTTGAAGAGAAAAATCTAAACATGTAAATAAAAGTTAATTAGTAAGAAAATGTAAATCATTTTTGAGTTCCAATTTTGAAAGATAGGTGTCACTACCTATAGTCATCTTTCATCAAATTTTTCATCAGTTCGTCAAAGAAACTGATAGATATGGAGTCTTCACAATTATCTAGTTTTTCATACTCTCAAAGAAAGTTTCGTATCATTTTGCTTATTCCCCATTGGCTTAGACACTAATGAGCTGTTTAAATATTTCACCAATCACGTAATAATGTCACATGACGTCTGATGTCAAAGAAAGGATCATTCCTAGTGTCACGCCCCTTGTTGCTGTTTGTGTCGGTGTTGTCCTAATTATTAGCTAATATATATATATGTAAAACGTATATGTTGTTGTTTTCGTATATGTCCATTCAGCAGTGAACAGAAATCTTTAATTTCTTACATCTATAAAGTTTATCTTTCAATGTTTTTACATTTATAAAGTTTATCTTTCAATGTTTTTACATTTATAAAGTTTATCTTTCAATGTTTTTACATTTATAAAGTTTATCTTTCAATGTTTTTACATCTATAAAGTTTATCTTTCAATGTTTTTACATTTATAAAGTTTATCTTTCAATGTTTTTACATTTATGAAGTTTATCTTTCAATGTTTTTACATCTATAAAGTTTATCTTTCAATGTTTTTACATCTATAAAGTTTATGTTTCAATGTTTTACATCTATAAAGTTTATCTTTCAAT
>NW_013668778.1:91659-98308 GCF_000517525.1 Limulus polyphemus
ATGTTTTTACATTTATGAAGTTTATCTTTCAATGTTTTTACATTTATAAAGTTTATCTTTCAATGTTTTTACATCTATAAAGTTTATCTTTCGATGTTTTTACATTTATAAAGTTTATCTTTCAATGTTTTTACATCTATAAAGTTTATGTTTCAATGTTTTTACATATATAAAGTTTATCTTTGAATTTCTCACATCTATAAAGTTTATCTTTCAATGTTTTACATTTATAAAGTTTATCTTTCACTTTCTCACATCTATAAAGTTTATGTTTCAATGTTTTTACATCTATAAAGTTTATCTTTCAATGTTTTTACATTTATAAAGTCTATCTTTCAATTTCTCACATCTATAAAGTTTATCTTTCAATGTTTTTCAATTTTTCCTAACAAATAATTAAGAAAAGTATTTCAACAGAATTCTAAAAATTGAACTTAGCTTTAAATCTTTGATTGTTTTTATTGTCACCAGAGGGAAGTTGGAAGAATCCCTCTTAGTACGCCCCGGTAAGAGTTATGCTAGAGCGCCCTCTTTCGCTGGATGTTTCTTAGCATAGATCAGTGGTTTCCGAACTTTATGTAGTGGAGCCCCCAACTCAGCTTTATTTATCTCAGGAGGGCACCCCCTTCCTTCATACTCAATAATTTTCACAAGAGATAATAGCATCAAATACAATAGTTCCTTTTCTTCTCTTTAAAAGAAAAATTTAAAATGTTAACAATTTATTTTTTTGTTTTTTCTTGCTTCTTTCATTTTTGGGTTCTCCTGGCAAAAGGCCGCACCCCACAGTTTGGAAACCACTGGCATAGGTAATAACTTGCCAAACCGACAAGCGGGTCGTGTTCTTAGAAAGTGAGGTACTACGTGTGTTGATATGTTAGTTAGTCTCGGGTGAGGGTGAAGCCCTGTACCTTAACACATCGTTATCATTATTACCACTGCAACGGTCAATCCTGTGGTTTGTTTCAACTAAAAAAAATATATTGTTGAGAAGACACTTGGTTTCCATGCAAGTTGATGGATGTACGTGTTGTTTGGACCATCCCTAACTCTGACTTGACGCCCCTAGTGTAATTTACATATATATATATAGAATGACGTAATTCTCGGCGTATTAATCTGCACTTATACTGATGTTTCATAACTTCAAAATACAAGTTTCAAACGAAATATCTAAGTTATCTACCTGTTTAGCTACAATATTGAATCTCATTTCCATTCAAACACACACTATATAATATAGAAAACGTTGGGTTCTTAAGACGTCTTATACATGTTTAGTCCTAGTATTACTGGCGGACTCAATTGACTTTTTAAAAGTCATTTTTCTAAACTTTTTATGCATCTAACTGTTTGTGTGCCCACGATTTTTTGAACACATGAGCCGGTGGCTCAGCGGCAAGTCAGAGGGCTTATAACGCTCAAAATCGTGATTTGATGCTCACGGTGGGCACAGTAGAGATAGCACATTGTGAAACATTGTGCTTAACAACAAACAGGAAACAATATAAACAACAATACCATCAATAATGTAATTAGTCTCTCACACCGCTTCTGGGGTGTTCTATGTATCTTAGGTAAAAGGTGAGAGATTACATTAATTTTTGTTCTGGTCTCCACCACCCGAGAGCGCTGTTAAAACAAGACGGCAATTTAAGGCTTAAAAACAACATTTTTTTAAATAATGTTTTAGTTATAAGGTAAGTATTAGTTATTGATCCAAGAAAAACTCAGTATACAGAAAAGGCCCTAAAGAAACAGTCTGAATTGTGTCTTTCTTATTTGTAAAAGAAATCTGGCATGGCTTAAGAGTTAGCCTGTCCGTCTGTGAATCCGAAGATTCGTGGTTCATGGCTCGTCACTAGAAAAACCGCACCCCGAACTTTTGAGCTGTGGGTGCACTATAAGAGTGACAGTCAAATTCCACTGTTCGTTCAGACCAGAGTAGCTGAACAATTGGGGGATATGTGCTGTTGACTGGCTGCTTTCCATCTATGAACAATTGGGGGATATATGCTGTTGACTGACTGTTTTCCATCTATTCTATCAGTTCCAAAAAAAAAATCACTTCCTACTGGCAGAGGAGGCATGTCTGCGAACTTACAACACTAGAAGCCTGGTTTCCTTACCCGTGGTAGGCAGTGCACAGATAGCCCTGTGTGTAGCTTTGTGCTTAACTACAGACACGCGCAGTTCAGAATTAGGGACGACTATAAGTAGATAGCTCTTTTTTTTTTTATAGGTTTTCGCGAATTTCTAAAATAGAATAAAAATTTGTGAAAGCTGGCAATACCTACGATTTTTAAAGGGTACTTAGTTCTAGAAAAACAGTACTATTAGTCACAGATTTTAAAATTTTGAAATACGTTAGTTATTCACAATTAATGAGGAAACTTGTATTCATCTCAAAACGTTTCCGTTGACAGTTCATCAAGGATTAATGCTTTGAAAGCTTGTTTACTCTTTCTTGTTATTGTTTTGGTTCGTTCTCGTGCATTTCTACTTTCATTTACTTCGTTCTTCGTAAAAGAAAGAACATCACAAAATCAAATACGTAAAAACAAACGCCAATTTGCACTAAGACCGACCGGTTCCTTACCACTGTTTCTTCACATTTTAACCGCCCCCTCTCAAGAGTTCTTTGACGAAAGCTATGTTTTCGGTTGTAAATCTGCCACTTAGCTTAACGACTTAAGAAAATGTTCTGTTTCTCCGCGAGGGAGCTGTTGGCGGCACTTTTAGGTTGTCTTCGTAATTCAAAATGAACCGCTCAACCGATTCGGTACACTCGCTTGACCTTTGTGAAGCTAAACCTCCACCACCCAAGGTGAGTATTATCACTATTCACAACTCGCTGGTTACTGTCAGCAAATTTCCCCGGGAAAAGCTGGTGAATCTTTGAAGAGAGTGAGCCGTGCTGTGAGACAAAACCAGGGTGGTCAGTAATGACACCGTGATGAACATTTTTCCAAGTTCGCAAAACACTAGTAAACGTGGGTTCTTAAGTATCAAAAAAGATGACACTCTATTTATCCTCACCTTTCTGGTGTTACTTAGTCTTACATTTTTAATCGTGACAGACTTGGCCAAAACAAATTATTCCCAATTCTCCAGTATGGGCAAAAGAGATGAGAGCCTCAAACCATTAATAATAATAATACAAAAAAGGCTAAAGACAATGTAATAGGAAATGACGCATGCGTACATTGGCTACCAGACGTTTTTTTAGAAAGTTAATTATTTTAGTGCACAAATAGAAGTAGGCGGATAGTATTTTAAAGAGAATAACATTTAATCTACGATTATAAAGAGATTCAGCCTCGTTTTACAAAATTCTTTAAGAGACACCTGAAAAGGCACAGTTTTAGTCAAAAGTCTGTGTTAAATGTTCCTCTTCTGTTCGAGGTTGTGTTTTTATTTTCTTGTTTCGACGTTCGTTATTCATAATACGCATTTTAATCGCTAAAAACTACTTATTAATGATAAAGAAATATAATGTTGGGATAAACTGTATATAATATTATTTAACTTTACAACAATATAAGAATTATACAATGTTTGATGAACAGTACTATAGAATGTTGCATTATTCCAACTCTACGTCACATAAACCATTCGTCCGGCAAGCTAGAGGGAGCCACCTACAGTTTTTATTATTAATGTTTTAATGGTTAGTAATGTAAAAAAAGCACGTAGAGGAAAACGATCGTAATTATATTTGGATGCTCTAAACTTTTATTTGTTTTATATTCTTTACCTAAATAATGTATCACTTGCTTCACGGGAGAAGACTATCTCATAAAAAATAAACGTATATTATTATGTTTGAAATCTCTCTCTCTCTACATCAAAATGAGCCTTCTTGACGATTTGTAATAAAAAGTATTGAAAGGACCCCCATAGTTTAATAAACATTTAGGTGGAACTGTCTGTTTGTTTGTTAGGATTATATTTCTGTCTCTTACTTTCGTACAATTCTCTCTAAGCTTTCTTCGGTTAATAAAACTACGAGTAACATAATTATTGTTATATGCACGTGCATCAACAAAGGAAATATATAGACCTAACAACACTAAACTACGTGTAAGTACAGCAACAGAGAAAAGATAAATCTGATAATACTAAATTATATTATGCACGTGCATCAACAAAGGAAATATAAACCTCACAACACTAAACTACGTGTAAGTACAGCAACAGAGAGAAGATAAATCTGATATTACTAAATTATATGCACGTGCATCAACAAAGGAAACATAGACCTAACAACACTAAACTACGTGTAAGTACAGCAACAGAGAGAAGATAAATCTGATAATACTAAATTTGTAAGTTACTACACTTCAACTCCACTGACATATACACCTGCTAACCCTTGTTAAGTTCAGGAATACTGTTGTTCAAATAGATTAACTGGATGAAAGAACAATAGAGGGCGTCTTCAGTTCCTTCCTTCCTTTTAGTTGGGATTAATCCCACCTTCTTTGATTTGAATATCGATATTATTTTTAGTTTGCTACTGTATGAAGTATTACCGTATTTTATTTTTCATCCTAGTGTTACTTAGCTGCCCCACGTTAGACTAAGACTAATTATTTAAGATTTTAACGTCTTATGCAACAATTTTGATTTAATTATTTAAGATTTTAACGTCTTATGCAACAATAATATTTAATTATTTAAGATTTTAACATCTTATGCAACAATTTGATTTAATTATTTAAGATTTTAAAGTCTTATGCAACAATGTGATTAATCTCTACATAAGTTAAGCATTATTATTAATCCTAACACTTTTTTTACTCTACGATGGGTCAGCGGAAAGTCAGAATTCGAGTTTGATCCCAGAATGTGGGCATAACACATTAAACAATTGTGTAGCTTTTGGTTCAATAACAAACTAATTTCTCTTTACTTTTACCTTGGATATTATACATTAACAATTATTTATAACTTTATCGGCAAGTTTGCTTGATCACTTCATTCGGTAAGTTTCTTTCTTGATAACATCAATAGGCAAGTTTTCTTTCACTTCCACTTCTCTCGGCAAGTTTTCTGTCATTACCACTTTACTCGGTAAATTTTATTTCATTACCACTTCTCTTGGCAAGTTTTCTTTCATTGCCACTTCACTCGGCAAGTTTTCTTTTATTATCATTTCTCTCGGCAAGTTTTCTTTCATTACCACTTCTCTTGGTAAGTTTTCTTTCATTACCACTTCTCTTGGTAAGTTTTCTTTCATTACCACTTCTCTTGGTAAGTTTCTTTCATTACCACTTCACTCGGTAAATTTTCTTTCATTACCACTTCTCTTGGCAAGTTTTCTTTCATTACCACTTCACTCGGCAAGTTTTCTTTTATTATCATTTCTCTCGGCAAGTTTTCTTTCATTACCACTTCTCTTGGTAAGTTTTCTTTCATTACCACTTCTCTTGGTAAGTTTCTTTCATTACCACTTCATTCGGTAAGTTTTCTTTATTTAACACATCTCTTGGCAAGTTTTCTTTCATTACCACTTCATTCGGCAACTTTTCTTTCATTACCACTTCACTCGGCAAGGTTTCTTTTTTTATTACTTCACCCAACAAGATTACTTTCTCTATTTCTTCAGTTTTCCCTTCTTCGAGGTAGAGTTACGTTCCACATACACACCTATATATATTTTCTCACGTAACACTGAGGACTATAGCTTTTTACTAATAGATCGATAGTTGTGTAGAGTAGATTTCGATCAGAGCTTTCAAAATGTGTTCTGACTGAAAATGTAAACTTGAAACTATTCTCTGATGACACTATTTCGTCTGAAGCTAAAACTGGATAACTGTAGTTTATTTGAAACTTCTAACTTATTGGCCATGTGTCATTCCTACCACGTATCTCCGATTCAGCCAGAGTTACATTGCATTCATCAATAACAAAAAACGTATTTG
Organism: Limulus polyphemus; assembly: GCF_000517525.1. Taxonomy (NCBI): domain Eukaryota; kingdom Metazoa; phylum Arthropoda; class Merostomata; order Xiphosura; family Limulidae; genus Limulus; species Limulus polyphemus. The sequence goes on from NW_013668778.1 coordinate 97,590, forward strand.
TTAATTTCGTTTCTTAAGACTTACGAGAAGATTGGTTCCAACGGTGGATCAGCAATTAACAGGATGTCGAAAATCAAAATGGTGAATTCTGGAGATCTATTACGTCATTTCTAGTAGCCAAAAATCTAAGATAACAATGAATTTCCTGAACACTTGGATTAACATTGTTTTGAACAGTGAATCAACAACAAACAGTGTTCATACCACCGAGACAGTGACGTCACAAAAATATTCGACCATAACTAAGATGATGATGAAATGACGATTCGTTATAACCAATGTGTTGACGTAACAAGACGATTCGGTACAACCAGAATGGTGACGTAACAAGATGATTCGGTACAACCAGAATGGTAACGTAACAAGATGATTCGGTACAACCAGAATGGTGACGTAACAAGACGATTCGGTACAACCAGAATGGTGACGTAACAAGATGATTCGGTACAACCAGAATGGTGACGTAACAAGACGATTCGGTACAACCAGAATGGTGACGTAACAAGACGATTCGGTACAACCAATGTGTTGACGTTATTAAAGGATTCCGTCTTTCCTAGTAGCCTGGATTCCTTGATGAGTTACCTGAAAAATATTTTTCAAGCATTATTTTCTTCCTTGACCATTTTAGTTCATGACATAATTACGCTTTATGCACGTGGGTCCATTTAGATGATAATGTTTTGATAGAGAATTCGTTTCGTTTTCACCATTGAAAC
>NW_013668778.1:99209-101360 GCF_000517525.1 Limulus polyphemus
GTACAACCAGAATGGTGACGTAACAAGACGATTCGGTACAACCAGAATGGTAACGTAACAAGATGATTCGGTACAACCAGAATGGTGACGTAACAAGACGATTCGGTACAACCAGAATGGTGACGTAACAAGATGATTCGGTACAACCAGAATGGTGACGTAACAAGACGATTGGGTACAACCAATGTGTTGATGTTATAAAAGGATTCCGTCTTTCCTAGTAGCCTGGATTCCTTGAAGAGTTACCTGAAAAATATTTTTTCAAGCATTATTTTTCTTCCTTGACCACTTTAGTTCATGACATAATTACGCTTTATGCACGTGGGTCCATTTAGATGATAATGTTTTGCTAGAGAATAAGTTTCGTTTTCACCATTGAGACCAGAACTGGCAAGAGTTAAGCTGTCCTGAAGACGTATGAATTAGATAACATAAATTGTCCCATAAATTAGCTATCTGAACATTGAATTAAATGGGAAAATGTTATATATTCAAAATGTTCTTCACCTAAAAAAAACAGATCTTGATTGTTCTAGGAACACTTTTTATTTACTGAATACAGTTAAGGAATGAACTCTTGGAACAGGGGAGACAAATAATCTAGAAATATTTGGATTTAGGATCTGACTGAACCAACGTGTATGTAAGATACACAATGACAATAAAGAGACACTCCCTAGCGAGTAATGGTGTCCTGACAAAAATAGAGACACTCCCTAGCGAGTATTGGTGTCCTGACAAAAATAGAGACACTCCCTAGCGAGTATTGGTGTCCTGACAAAAATAGAGACACTCCCTAGCGAGTATTGGTGTCATGACAAAAATAGAGACACTCCCTAGCGAGTATTAGTTTTTGTCATGACACCAATACTCGCTAGGAAGTGTCTCTATTTTTGTCAGAACACCAATACTCGCTAGGGAGTGTCTCTATTTTTGTCATGACAAATACTCGCTAGGGAGTGTCTCTATTTTTGTCATGACACTAATACTCGCTAGGGAGTGTCTCTAAGTGTCTTGACAAAAATAGAGACACTCCCTAGCGAGTATTGGTGTCATGACAAAAATAGAGACACTTCCTAGCGAGTATTAGTGTCTTGACAAAAATAGAGAAACTTCTTTACGAGTATCGATGATCTGGCAAAAAGTAAAGACTTACTGAGTAACGAGTGTTGGTGTTCTGGCAAAAAGTAAAGACTTACTGAGTTACGAGTGTTGGTGTTTTAGGCAAAAAGAAAAGACTTACTGAGTTACGAGTGTTGGTGTTCTAGCAAAAAGTAAAGACTTACTGAGTTACGAGTGTTGGTGTTCTGGTATTGATAGTCTCTTCATTTAGGTGCATATATATATATCAGTTACCAATGTTAAAGAGAATATCGTTCAGTTACCAATGTTGAAGAGGATATCGTTCAGTTACTAATGTTAAAGAGGGTATCGTCCCATTCCTTAGTGTAATCTCTAATGTCGTATGATGAAATCTGAAGTCGCTAAAGGTTCTTTAGCGAGGTCCATAATTATGTCAACATGCCGTCTAGGTCAACCCTTTAGAACCACTGCAAGATTTCCACTTGTCTTCATACTGATGTTTCACCACCCTATAACTGCACGGCCACCCAAAAGGTCACAGTTAACAATGTTTTACTGAGTAAATCATCCACCTCTTATTTTTCAGGCATAAACCCGTTGACCTTTGTTATAAACATGGAAGTTTGACTTAGCTGTGAAGAGTAGTACAGAGGACTAATGCTAGCTCTAGTGGTCTTGACATAAGTTCAAAAGAGATGTACGCCAACTGTCTGCATTAGTTTGGATTAATGAAGTATGATCCTATTAGTCTGGATTAATGAAGTATGATCCTATTAGTCTGGATTAATGTTGGGTAGTGTTAACTAGCTGCCTTCTCCCTAGTCTATTGGGTAGTGTTAACTAGCTGCCTTCTCCCTAGTCTGTTGGGTAGTGTTAACTAGCTGCCTTCTCCCTAGTCTGTTGGGTGGTGTTAACTAGCTGCCTTCTCCCTAGTCTGTTGGGTAGTGTTAACTAGCTGCCTTCTCCCTAGTCTGTTAGGTGTTAACTAGCTGCCTTCTCCCTAGTCTGTTTGGTAGTGTTAACTAGCTGCCTTCTCCCTAGTCTGTTTGGTAGTGTTAACTAGCTGCT
>NW_013668778.1:102270-104451 GCF_000517525.1 Limulus polyphemus
AAACTATTCACTTCTTCAATAATATAAACAGCCAAGTTTCACACAGTAAGACATTTTGTTGTTGTGTATAACGTAAACTATTCACTTCTTCAATAATATAAACAGCCAAGTTTCACACAGTAAGACATTTTGTTGTTGTGTATAACGTAAACTATTCACTTCTTTAAGAATATAAACAGCCAAGTTTCACACAGTAAGACATTTTGTTGTTGTGTATAACGTAAACTATTCACTTCTTCAATAATATAAACAGCCAAGTTTCACACAGTAAGACATTTTGTTGTTGTGTATAACGTAAAATATTCACTTCTTCCCTAGTCTGTTTGGTAGTGTTAACTAGCTGCCTTCTCCCTAGTCTGTTGGGTAGTGTTAACTAGCTGCCTTCTCCCTAGTCTGCCACTTCAAAATTAGGTTTATGTAGCGTAGGTAGTTCTCGAGTAATTTAGCGCGAAAGTTCAAAAAACAAATAAACATGTCTTGCAGTTTCAGTCTAAAAGGTATGACTACTGATATTTCAGGTGTCTCAAAGATATGACTACTGACACTTGAAGTGTCTCAAAAGTATTAGTACTGACACTTCAAGTGTCTCAAAGATATGGACACTGACACTTCAGGTGTCTCAAAGGTGTTAGTACTGACACTTCAAGTGTCTCAAAAGTATTAGTGCTGAAACTTCAGGTGCCTCAAAGGTATCAATGCTGATGCGATTGCTGTACCAAAATACAACGAAAAGGGCTTTTATAACTGTAAATACCTCTGAAGTTTAAAAGAGTGTCAGCAGAAAGTGCTTTTTTTGTAAAACAAACTTCATGGATTTGAAGTCCAACAGATGGCGTTGCGATACATAGTGTAAATACAATGACAACATTAAAATGAATGAGGAATACGAAATAAGGACTTATAACTTACTTTGTAGACAGATAGAAGAGTTTTACTGTAAAGTTAAATTTGTCTTACTGAATGAATGACACCGTTAGTATATTTCACTCTTACAGTATTTTATTTACAGTTTCCCTAAACCGAAAATCTTCTGCTATTAGAATAATAATAACGAGTAAAGGTATTTCGTGTAATTATCAGGTTAGTAGGGTCTGTGCAACAGAAGAAACAGTTTTATCTTGCTGTTTATTTCAGAACTATTAACGCTACCAAAACAATAAGTACTGTAATAGTATACCTAGCTTCTTGTCACTAAGCCTTTGCAGTTAGCACAGTTTCATGATAACAAAACCACACTAAATGTCTATAACAGTATACGTAAGTTCTTGTCATTAAACCTTAACTGCGGAGTTTGAACACACCAAATATCAAAGTAACGTATCATTAATGATCAAACATTACCACGAAACACATTTTATTCATAATGCACTAAGATCATTCCGAAGACATCCACAATGAATTCTGGGTACAGTTGACAACTTAAATGCACGTGAGCTCGAGAAAAATAACTGTGTTTAAACCATGACACTCGTTTGTCGTAATGATCCATTTTATATATTCGTATAATTAGCACGGAACTGTAACGTTTCATTATGATCTGGTTTATCGACAAGTCCGATAGCAGATCCTGCCAAGGTAAAGTGTCGAGACGAGTATATTGCCTTGATCAGATGGACACGGTGTAATAACAAGTTTTCGATTATGATTGCTTTATAAAAACTCACAAACTCGAAATGTCGTAATCAGAGAGTGATACAAGTTGTACCTTTTTATGAGGACATTAACAAGAGTTAGTAATGAACGTTTCCCTTTCGAGAAAAGTGTACAATTATACATCAAGTTCTATTTCAATAGTAATGATGAAACCAACCCAATATTGTGAACAAATTAAAGAAAAACACTACAAATTTTACTACATAAATCCAGGATGGATATTGCAATTAAAAGACTGGCTAATTTTAATCTTAACTTAGAACACACGTAGAAAGATGTTAACTTTATCGATTGACGAATACAATAACAGATATATCGTTGGTATGCAATTAATCATATGAAAAATATATCAGTTATCGTAAACTACACAACAAAATGTCTTATTGTGTGAAACTTGGCTGTTTATATTCTTAAAAAAGTGAATATTTTACGTTATACACAACAACAAAATGTCTTACTGTGTGAAACTTGGCTGTTTATATTCTTTGTTAACTAGCTGCCTTCTCCCTAGTCTGTTGGGTGGAAGAA
>NW_013668778.1:105078-111220 GCF_000517525.1 Limulus polyphemus
CATATAAACAGCGAAGCAAATATTACTGTAATTATATCCGTTACATAAAGGTTTACAGTAGACACTAATTTGATATATTTTGGAAATAATTTTTATAATGTCTGTAAAAATCTCTCTCTCTCTCTCTTTCTGCATCTTTTATTAAATAAGAATTATTCTAAGAAAGTAACATTAAGCAAATACTTTTTTAAAAAGGCATATATTTATACACTCTTAGGAAAAAGCATCTCTTCGGGATTTGAAAACAAACTGAAGCATCTCTTCTGGATTTGAAAACAAACTGAAGCATCTCTTCTGGATTTGAAAACAAAGTGAAGCATCTCTTCTGGATTTGAAAACAAACTCAAGCATATCTTCTGGATTTGAAAACAAAGTGAAGCGTCTCTTCTGGATTTGAAAACAAACTCAAGCATCTCTTCTGGATTTGAAAACGAACCCCTCTATACCAATATCGACCCAACTACGAAGATCGTAGTTTATTTTACTAAAGATAATATAATCACAATCAAAATATAAATATCTATTAAAGTGACAACCACATGTCCAAAAATATGCGTGTACTCTCAGGATGAAATGTTTCACGTCTACTCAAAAATCTTAGCTACAAGTTAGGTGCCAAGAACGAAAGCATCACGTTGAGTACAAACCCCCATAGTTTCAGATAGATGACAGTTTGAAAATCACCCCATTATGCAAGTAAAACTCTTCTTAGTTTCTCCTCCCCCTCCCAGGGAACCTGTATTTTCTGTTTTGTTTTTATTTCAATCATTTAGTAACTGAGAAACTAAGGGTTAGTTAGTTAGAGCGAAACAGTACACACTGATGTGAATTATTTGGGTTGAAGAAACCCATGTTAAAATAAACTGTGGGAAATAAGAGGCCAAATTGGGCGTTTCAAATGATTATTTTTTCTTGGTGTATTATGAAACAGATAAACGTAATTAGGGTTTGAAAGAACGTTATATATCTTATTATTTTTATTAGAGTATTTATTTTTCTTTTCTGTAGTAAGTATAGACGGACAGATAAATTAACACTTTTAAGTCTTATATTTTATAAGAGGTTGTAAGCAAAATCAGTAACACAATATAAAAACTATAGAACCGATGTAAATATATATATATATATCAAACACAATCACTTATAATAAGGATTTAAAAAGGAGACAGAGGTAAGTTTAACAACTTACAACGATAAAATTCGGGGTTAAATTCCCCGAGGTGGACACGGTAGATAGCCTTGAACAAATGAAACATTTCAAAGTATATAAGCTCTAGCAGAGCCAAGTAAATCAAAGACATTAAGAATACAAATTATTTATTGATATTAATTACAGAACTATTAAACGGTTGCCTGTGTTCGTGTTACTTTCAATGCGAAACGTTTTGTTTACATAAAAAAAACACTGTTTATGGTATACTTAGGTTAAAACGAAAATTTAAATAATAATAAACCTTACGTAAAAATATCCCATTCACCAAATGTGTTATAAACCAAATGTGTTACAAAACAAATGTGTTATAAAAATGTGTTACAAAACAAATGTTATAAACCAAATGTGTTACAAAACAAATGTGTTACAAAACAAATGTGTTATAAAAATGTGTTACAAAACAAATGTTATAAACCAAATGTGTTATAAAAATGTGTTATAAACCAAATGTGTTATAAAAAATGTGTTATAAACAGAATGTGTTATAAACCAAATGCGTTATAAAACAAATGTGTTATAAACCAAATGTGTTATAAACCAAATGGGTTATAAAACAAATGTGTTATAAACCAAATGTGTTATAAACCAAATGGGTTATAAACCAAAGGGGGTTATAAAACAAATGTGTCATAAAACAAATGTGTCATAAAACAACAACGTATTGGAATAAAAGAAATTATTTTTCTTTATCGATTTCCTCCAAACTCTGCCAAGTGTGGAAATACAAACAAGATTTTATTGATCATTTTCCTCTCGAGATGTGAGAATTTTTCCTATAATAACAGACGCCCTGCCAACCACCTGTCTCTATCGACCTTCTGTCTTTAATCTCGAGCAGAAGCTGTAGAAAGCCAGAGGAACAGTGTTCCCAGTTCGTCCGAACCTATCGACCAAACCGTGCTTCACAGAAGATTATAGAACTAATTGTACCTCAGGGAATGTCTATCAGTTGTTTCGTAGATAGTGATTTACGTCGAACAGTGTTTTACGTCATTTCCACGAATAGATCTGAAGTGTTATTTTTATTCACCTCGGATTTTGAGCCCTAATGGACAAATTAAGAAATGAAACAACTATAGTTAACTTGTTCTTTGTTATAAGAATTATATAACATAAAAAAAATTGATATTTTTTATAACATATTCTCACTGCTTCTATTTACTTTTCTATAGACTTTTTCTTACCATGACGATAAAAACTGGGTTTCGATCTCCGCACAACACACGTAGCCCATTGTGTAGCTTTGTGCTTGACAACAACAAACAAATTCTTCATTTGACGTTGAAATGCCATTTCAGGATCTGTGCTGACTGAACATCATTGGTCCTCATACGTCATCCCAACACCAAACAAGAAGAAATCCATAAAACACAATCTTCGTGTTAAATACACTACCCAAGTGTTCCCCAATGGGTTAGTGGTAAGATGACGATCTTACAAAGCTAAAATCCGGAGTTCGATTCTCCGTGATGGACTAAGCGCAGATAGTTCATTGTGTAGCTTTGCGCAAAAACAACAAACACTGACATTGTACAGAGTTCATTGGTATTGAACCCCAAATTTTATCGTTATAAAAGAAATAACACATCTTTATTCACAGTAATTCTGTAAATCTTGACACTTAATTATCGGCCTACAGTTTTCTGTTGTTTCTTAGAGGTGCTGGGGTGAGAGACTTTTCTAAAACGTCTGAACTGAACGAAGAAAAACTGAATTCTGAGTTGCCGCCAAAATTCAGACACAAAAACTGTGATGTACCAGAAGCAAACACTGCAGACGTCACCAACTATTCCAAATAACATTTATAGGCAATTAAAAACCCCAAACTTATACCAACTTGTAAATAAGCTGTAGCTTCCCTTGAAATGGGGGTCAGATAAAATGCCCAAATAATACTAACTTATACCAATTTGTAAATAAGCTGTAACTCCTCTCGAAATGGGGTCAGATAAAATGCCCAAGTGATACTAACTTATACCAATTTGTAAATAAGTTGTAACTCCTCTTGAAATGGGGGTCAGATAAAATGCCCAAGTGATACTAACTTATACCAATTTGTAAATAAGCTGTAGCTTCTCTTGAAATGGGGGTCAGATAAAATGCCCAAGTGATACTAACTTATACCAACTTGTAAGTATGCTGTAACTTCTCTTGAAATGGGGGGTAAGATAAAATGCCCAAGTGATACTAACTTATACCAATTTGTAAACATGCTGTAGCTTCTCTTGAAATGGGGGCAGATAAAATGCCCAAGTGATACTAACTTATACCAATTTGTAAAGCTGCTGTAGTTTCTATTGAAATGTGGGTCAGATAAAATGCCCAAGTGATGCCGTTGGTGTAAGCAATGTTTATCTGAGTAAATAATACGCAAATTTGGTTAAGATATTTTTCATATTCCATAAACATTTAGAAAAAATTTACCAAAACAAACTTAACTAAAGATATATTCTAAACCAGTTATGGAAGGTGAGACTCGCGAATATTTCACCCATTACACATCTCCAAATAAAATCTTCGAGATTTCTTGTCCAGAAACATGAAAATCATCTCTGGCATTGATAAATAAATAGACGTACATATACCAACATACGTACACATGACGAACAGTCTTTGTAAACGTGAGCCGACGTGGCCCAGTAGTTATCCTGCCGAACCGTGAATCCGAGGATCCACGGTTCGCGTCCTGTTGCCATAAAATTCCACTCCATATTTTGGGGCCGTGATAAGAGTAACGAAGAAATCCAACTTTTATATTAAAGTAGCCTAAAAGTTGGCGGTGGGTGGGCGCTGTGACTAGCTATCTTCCTTCTAGTATATCAGTTCAAATTGGGAACTGATAACTCAGATAGCCCTCCAGTAGTTTTGCTCGAACTTCAAAACAAACAAGACAATGTAATATTATCCGATCTACTAAAGGTTTCTTTAAGTCGTTTATTTATTTGTCTCTAACCATCTGTCTGAATATATATATATATATATTCTTTCTTCAATTATTGTGGCTGTTCTTCCGGTTACCCGTGTCATGCTCTGCCTACGGATCACAGGGAATGGAAACTAATTTAAATAGTTAAAATAACCATTTTATTTTAGATAACAACGGATATATTCCGTAGTAAAAGTTGTCCGTGAATTCAAGTTAATTGGATAAAATTCACCTTCTTTGGGCACAAAGGTTCGTTTCAGTAATTTTCTAGCCTAATTACATTTCTGCTCTGTACTTATATGACAGTATAACAGGCTCGTGGCGCCATTTCATCCTCCTGAACCGGAGCCTGTTCGACTTGAGCGTCGCGGTGACATCAAACTCCGAAACCAAGCCCACTTAATGTCAGCACACGGACCAGTAATAATAGGTACTGCTCCATCATGGCTCCTCCCACATTGCGCCATAATATAAACTGCACTTGTGGTTGGTTGAAATGGAGAGTGTATTTCTACGAGTTGATTCCAGAAATATGTATGCATTCTCACGTACCCGGCTTTTGTGATTCCTGTATTTCTATGTCACTTTCCCAAACTTTTTGTTTTAATTAAAAAAAACGCCATAGTTATATTGTGCTAAAGGCAATAAAACTAAGTCACAAACACGATAGTTTTCAAAACTTATTTATAAAACTTGTCCTCATCTTATAAATGAGCGATAAAGTAAAATATTTTAAGAATAAAGTGAAAAGAAATATAAAAGTGTGCTAATGTTAAGTTTCGGAAAGTTCGTCTATAAAAATCATGTGCAGTCTTCTTTGCACATTGCAAGCGAAGTTGAATCCTGAAAAAATGCTCTATTAAACTTTCTCCGAGAAGCCATACAAAATATTATCTGCGCATAGCCGTGGCCTAATTTTAAACTGACTGATTAGTGGAAAGGCAGTTAGTCCACAGCACCCACCGCCAAACCTTGGGTGTGCTCTTGTTTGACGAAGTAGTGGGATTTGATCGTCATTCTTATAATGCACCCAAGGCGTCAAAGTGAGGAACGAGAACACACGAACCACGAATTCTGGGATTCAAGTTCCGGGCACTTTAACCAATAGGCCATACCCAGTCTATTTCGGAAAATACTTTGATATTTGATGGTTCAAACAAGGCGTGCTCTTTAGATACTTTTGGTAAGTAAGAGTTTGAGTCTGGAAGGAAATGTTCTCGTCGCAAAATATTTCAATGTGTGTCAAAACTGGTACAACAGCGTCATCTCTAAGCGACTGTACCAGTTTTGAACGCGTACTTTAAAAAACATGCACATCACCTTTACTGATGTCGGAAAAGTACGAAATCCCACGTTATTGTAAACTTTTTTTTTTTTCAGGTTTTGAAAATCCATATTTTTAATGTTCTATTTCTATCTAATTGTACTTCAATAGTCCGTGATTTTAGTGTCCCTCTTTTGCTGTTACTTATGTACCAGGAATCCATGCGATTGATATTCTTCTGTTTTTGTCACCTCAGATTTCTCAACACTTAGTCCGAAGTCTGACAACGTTGATAATATGGGTTTCAATACCCGCGGTATTGAAATCCAGATCACAGATCACAGATACTCCAACTTATGTCTTTAATCAATGAACGATATATTAATATTTTTGTTAGTTTGGTTACAAGAGTCCACGATTTTAGTGTTTCTCTATGATTATTTCAAGAAGCCAAGCTCTAAAGTTCAAAAATGACTGAAATCTGATAAAAAAAAGGAGCCTGAACAAAATGCTATTAAGTCGCTCATATATATATATGTTTTTTATCTGCTTTTTTCAACTATTGATGTTAAAATGTTAAAACTTTATATCATATAAAGTGATATGTAAATAAAAAACCCGACAATCCGAGCACTTATGGAGATTAAACCTTACTTCTTTAGAGGTGAGAAGTTAGCAATAAGTAAGAAGTAGTAAAATATAGAAGGACGTTAGAGTAATGACAAATATAGTCTGTAGG
>NW_013668778.1:111241-126814 GCF_000517525.1 Limulus polyphemus
CGTAAACTACCTACCGTTAGTTTAGTTTAACTTTTATTTTTTTTTTTTTCTAGGTTTTGAAAATCCATTATTTTAATGTTCTATTTCTATCTAATTGTATTTCAATAGTCCGTGATTTTAGTGTCCCTCTTTTGCTGTTACTTATGTACCAGGAATCCATGCGATTGATATTCTTCTGTTTTTGTCACCTCAGATTTCTCAACACTTAGTCCGAAGTCTGACAACGTTGAAAATATGTGTTGCAATACCCGCGGTGGGCAGATCACAGATACTCCAACTTATGACTTTGTCTTTAATCAATGAACGATATATTAATATTTATGTTAGTTTGGTTACAAGAGTCCACGAAATCTGATAAAAAGAAAAAGGAGCCTGAACAAAATGCTATTAAGTCGCTCATATATATATGTTTTTTTATCTGCTTTTTTCAACTATTGATGTTAAAATGTTAAAACTTTATATCATATAAAGTGATATGTAAATAAAAAACCCGACAATCCGAGCACTTATGGGAATTAAACCTTACTTCTTTAGAGGTGAGAAGTTAGCAATAAGTAACAAGTGTAAAATATGAAGGGACGTTGAGTAATGACAAAGATGTCTGTAGGAGATTACCATGGAAACACAACTGTTAGTTATTGAAGAACTTTTGAAGGATGATACAGATGTTTGCAGCTGATCACCATGGAAACACGAATGTTAAAACTAATTGTTGAAGGGTTGTTGATTGATGTTATAGATGTCTGTACTAGATCACCATGGTAACAAATGTTAAAGTTATTAAGGGGATGTTGAGTGATGTCAGAGATATATGCAACAGTTCGCCATGGCAACGCGACAATGTTTAAGTTGGCTTTCATTATCTATATAAGTGTCCCTATGGTAACCATATCGTAACTTAATCATTTGTGTTTACAAGAAAGCTTATTTTTTTATACGTACAGTCCCATATTTTATTATATTATATTCGTTCATTCTACAGTTCATTAGTTTTATACAGAACAACTAATGTTTGTAGGTAAAACCGATATGGGTAAAAGAACAAAATAGAAGTCTGTTAAATTAATAAAAATATTGATATAAATTAGGAACTGAAACAGAAGTGAATAAATTAAGATAAAATGTGGATATATATAGGGTTAAATATATTATTGGGTATAGTGTTAAGTATATTATTGGATATAGTGTTAAGTATTGCATGTATAAGTGAAGTTAAGAATCGTATTATATATAGATGAAACAGCAACTTTCTATGGTGAACCTGTATGAAATGTGGTACTCTATTGAGATCTGGCTTTAGTACAGACAAGATGTTACAGATATGGGGCAAAAATTAGCAACGAATGATTAAGAAGTAAATTACTGGAAAGGGAAACTGTACTTGCTACTTAAAAAGTTTTATTAATGCTATTTATAAAGTTTTAACAATGCCATTTCTAAAGTTTTATTTATAATATTCATAAAGTTTTAACAATGCCATTTCTAAACTTTTATTAATGATATTTATAAAGTTTTAACAATGCCATTTATAAAGTTTTATTAATAATATTTATAAAGTTTTAACAATGCCATTTCTAAAGTTTTATTAATAATATCTATAAAGTTTTAACAATGCCATTTCTAAAGTTTTATTAATAATATTTATATAGTTTTAACAATGCCATTTCTAAACTTTTATTAATAAAATTTATAAAGTTTTAACAATGCCATTTCTAAAGTTTTATTAATAATATCTATAAAGTTTTAACAATGCCATTTCTAAACTTTTATTAATAATATTAGCCTGGCATGGCAAGGTGGTTAGGGCGCTCGACTTGCAATCTGCGGGTCGCGGGTTCGAATCTCCGTCCCACCAAACATGCTCGTCCTTTCAGCCGTGTGGGCGAAAAAAGTAAGGTCAATCCCACTATTCGTTGGTAAAAGCGTAGCCCAAGAGTTGGCGGTGATGACTAGCTGCCTTCCCTCTAGTCTTACACTGCTAAATTAGAGACGGCTTTGAGCGAAATTCAAAAACAAACAAACAAAATTAATAATATTTATAAAGTGTTAACGATGTCATTTATAAAGTGTTAACAATGTCATTTATAAAGTGTTAACAATGTCATTTCTAAAGTGTTAACAATTTCATTTATAAAGTGTTAACAATGTCATTTATAAAGTTTCATAAAACCATTCATTAAGTTTTAATAATGTTGTTTTTAAAGTTTATTAATGATGTTTCTAAAGTTTATTAATGATGTTTCTAAAGTTTATTAATGATGTTTTCTAAAGTTATTTAATGATGTTTCTAAAGTTTAAATAATGCAGTTTCTAAAGTTTTTATAATATTATAACAAAACTGTGGCTTTTTTAACTTGCGTTGACTTTAAATTCAAGCTCATCTTTATGTAGGATCAAACCTACAGATTTCATTTTCATTCAGAGACAACGAGCTGAAAAACAAAACAATAGCTGTTATCTAATTACTACGAAAATTATTAAACTGTGTTAAATCGAAACACGAGTAACCGATAAGGCAAGATTCAGTAAGTTATGGTCGTTCCAATTTTCTTCAGTTGTTTTAGAAAATACATTTCATTATACACTGAAATAGACTCTGTTTGATAAGACTAGTTATGGTCCGGGCAGGCCAAGTAAATAGCTTGCCGGAATATGAATTCGAAGGTCCGTGGTTCGATTTCTGTTGCCGCTAAATGGCGCTCTATTCATTGGAATTGTTTCAACCATAAGAGAATGACAGTCATTTTCTCTATTCGATTAGCGTAATTCTAAAGTTGGTGGTGTGTATTGTTGGCTATCTGCCTTCCCCCTAGACTCATTAGGGATAACTCTCGATTAGGGCAATTCTAAAGTTGGTGGTGTGTATTGTTGGCTATCTGCCTTCCCCCTAGACTCATTAGGGATAACTCTCGATTAGGGTAATTCTAAAGTTGGTGGTGTGTATTGTTGGCTATCTGCCTTCCCCGTAGACTCATTAGGGATAACTCTCGATTAGGGTAATTCTAAAGTTGGTGGTGTGTATTGTTGGCTATCTGCCTTCCCCCTAGACTCATTAGGGATAACTTACGATTAGAGTAGTCCTAGAGTTGGTGGTGTGTATTGTTGGCTATCTGCCTTCCTTCTAGACTCATTAGGGATAAATTTTGATCAGAGTAATCCTAGAGTTAGTGGTGTGTATTTTTTGCTATCTGCCTTCCTTCTAGACTCATTAGGGAAAACTTTCGATTAGAGGAGTCCTTGAGTTGGTGGTGTGTATTGTTGGCTATCTGCCTTCCCCTAGACTCATTAGGGATAACTTTCGATTAGAGTAATCCTAGAGTTAGTGGTGTGTATTGTTGGCTATCTGCCTTCCCTCTAGACTCATTAGGGATAACTTTCGATTAGAGTAATCCTAGAGTTAGTGGTGTGTATTGTTGGCTATCTGCCTTCCCCTAGACTAATTAGGGATAAATTTCCAAATTCGAATAAAATCTGAATTATGAAACACCTCTCATGAGCCAAATGGCGAAATCAGAGACTCAGGGCGTTCAGGTAACCTTAACTTCCAATTAGTGACAAGAAGGAGGAAACCCAGTCACGAAACCAAGTCCTGTTCAACCAGGTCCTGTCCAACCAGATTCGAAGATGAAGTTTAACCGTTTGTTTTTCTTGTGTCTAGAAATGAAAAGTCTATCACTAAAGTACGTTTTTTTAATTCATTGTTATAAAAGTATATCACTAAAGTACGTTTTTTAAATCATTGTTATAAAAGTCTATCACTAAAGTACGTTTTTTTAAATCATTGTTATAAAAGTGTATCACTAAAGTACGTTTTTTTAAATCATTGTTATAAAAGTATATCACTAAAGTACGTTTTTTAAATCATTGTTATAAAAGTCTATCACTAAAGTAGTTTTTAAATCATTGTATAAAAGTCTATCACTAAAGTACATTTTTTAAATCATTGTTATAAAAAGTCTATCACTAAAGTACGTTTTTTAAATCATTGTTATAAAAGTCTATCACTAAAGTACGTTTTTTAAATCATTGTTATAAAAGTCTATCACTAAAGTACGTTTTTTAAATCATTGTCAGGAATTTAGTTTATCACTTTAATAATAATAATTTTGTTTTGTTTTTTTCTATCGGCGAAGCCCCTCAGTGGCACAGCAGCGGTAATTCTGAGAGCTTATGATGCTAAAAACCGGGTTTCGATACCCGCAATGGGCACAGCATAAATAGCCTAATTGTAGCTTTATGCTTAACTAAATCAAACAAGAGACAAAACCTGTCGATGAATGATTGTTGTTTCCTGTTAAGGCCACACAATGGGCTATCTTTGCTGCGCCCACTATGGAATGAGAAAATCACCATAAAATGTATTAATGGGAAAATACACAATTAAAAAAGTAATGTAAAATAATAATGTTTAGATCAATTGTTTCGGAACAATACTACATTTGTATTGTTACAGGCATTGACAACACTTTTACGTGCCTTCTTCAGTCCAAAGGACTTGTATCCATATAAATTTAGTGTTGTTCCATAATAGTGGATCTATTACGTTATCAGATTATCTCACTCAAACTCTGTAGCTCCTCGGTGGCTGAGTGATAAATCTGAGGGCTTGTAGTTCTAAAAATCGGGTTTTGATGCCCGCAGTGGGCATTGGACAGGTAATCCTTTGTGAAGCTTTGTGTTTAACAACAAGCAAATAAAAACAAACGCTGTAATATGTTAAAACCTCACAAACAGAGAGGGTTGAGTATTACGTTAAAACGATTTTGAATATATATAAATCATCAAGTCACGTGACAAACACGGCCGTTATCAATTGGTAGTGGAACGACGTCAACCAGAAAATAGACTGTGTTTGGAAAAGGTATGTAAGAACCCTTTCTGGCGCAAAATATTCATACACTCAGATTATAAATGTCTGTTCTGATCGGGTATTTAAAATTTTAAAGACGGGAATATACTTTGAATGTAGTGGCACTGGGAACCTAAGAATATGAATCAACTTGGGAGTAACAGGACCATCCAGGAATAGACCTGCAACAAGTCGTGCCCCAGCAGCGAATAGCAAAATACGAAGTCTTATAACAGGTGAAATTCCGCGAACACGAAGGTCAGTGGCAAAAGCCGTCCACGTGTCTCAGGCTTTTTGATATACAAACGTAAATCAGAAAGGTCTTTTGAAACGTGGCCAACAAGGTTTGGTGTCACCAATATAAGGCTTCCAGTCATACCTCCCGTTTAACCGTTGCTTACCACAAGCAGCTGGAAAACATGCCGCTCGAGTGGCCGGACGCAGCGTTTATAAATGTCTGTGGGATCGGACTGTTTAAATGGGGACTGGGAAACCGTTTTCCTCCGTACACTAGATGTATCATAGAAACTGTAATGGAATCGTTGATGCAGGGTCATTGTCACAATGCACAGTTAGGCATAGAACAACCAGACGAGACGACACGGACTGTGCTGACGTGGCGAGTCTCCAAAACTCCTGTAGGATTTACTCTTAGTGATATTGATTAACTGTAATAAACAGAGAACCACATCTTCCAGCTCTTATTAACCCAGCCGGAGCAAACTGAGATCCACCAGTTACACCTGTGATGTGAATTTTATAAAGAACTCCATTGGATAATACATTCTTCAATGAGCGAATTAAAGCCCACTAGATATTACTCTAATGTGACTTTTATACAAAACTGGTTGTGATAATACATTCTTCAATGAGCGAATTAAAGCCCACTAGATACTACTCTAATGTGACTTGTATACAAAACTGGTTGGGATAATACGTTCTTCAATGAGCGAATTAAAGTCTACTAGATACTACTCTAATGTGACTTTTGTACAAAAGCTAGTTGGGATAATGTCTTTTACCATCGATATAGCTAGGCTAATGACTGCTGGCTTAATTAATACGTAACAGCAGTCCTGGGGCACCGCGGAACAAACACTGCCATTGGTTGCAGTCCTCTAGTAATCAGTAAACAGTTAGCTAATCTTTATTACTCTGGACAGAAGTGACAAGAAATGTCTACTTAAAACTGACGTTTCACAAATACGAAATATTTAAATCTAGATAGTTGTGATCTGTCTACAATGCTAAATTTCTTTTCAACTAAGAAATTACCTAAATCAGGACCAAAAAAACCAAATATATAAGGTCACAATTTACCAGAAACTTCCTAAATCAGGCCGAAGTTACTATAACAACCACCTATATCGAAACCCGGATGTTGGAGTTGTAAGTCCGTAAACTTACCATTGTCCCTGGGGACAGTTGTTACGGTTAAGTCAACTCTCTCTCTACAAGAAAAGGCCCTGTTTATAGACTGATTGTTAACTTAAAGATTCGATTTTACAGCGACAACAAAATTGATGGATTGTAAAAAAAAAAAAAAAAAAAATACTCATTGCAACAAATCAGTCCAGCCTATTGCATTATAAATACTCCGTCACATTAAGATACAACGTACCTATCATATTGGTTCAAAACTTTGAATGCTGAATGTTCCCTTGTTTTAAACAGTAATGTAATTGTATTCAAATAGATACGTGTTTGTACCACAGAGACTTAAAGCGTGAAAAAGGTTTTCGTTATTTCTGTTGAGACAAAGGGGATAGCTATAACTGGATGTGTCGTGAGCCGACTGAAGAAAAGCTTTCTTTATTGGTTGATTTAATTAAACTTCGTTAAATGATTCAGAGAAAAGGCGTGAGACAGAATCAAAGGATCGTGACTAGATTTTTGAAATACACCCTTTCGAAACAACAGATAAGTTGCACACGTGACGAGAATTGGTAGCAAGGAAAAATTATCTTAATTAATATAAGCTTACGTTAGTATGTGGATAATGCTAAGCCTACATCCTTAGATGTAAAAATCCTGTGGTTTTTATAGAATGTAATACGTGTACGTGACAGGTGTGTTTGTTCCTTCTTCGTGCCAAGCAGTAGTTGATATATCCCACCACTAACCTCTTTGTGTTTCTGTTATGTATTTCACATCTTCTGTACTGCTAATAAATCTACAGAAAAGCCCGCGTGGGTAACTGTCCCTCCCTTGGATCGATAATACAGTAGTCCAACTGCAACGAAACCTTTCGCCCCTTTTGCACGAGGGCGTGGCAGGTGCGTTACTCGCAGCCATGGTCCTCTGAGAATATTGAATTTATTTTACAGTGTGTCCGTAACTTAATAGCATTGTACAAGCCTGCCATGTATTGACAGAAACATTAAAATTACATTTTCTGTATAGCTCTTGGAAGAAACCTGGTGCCAAGACTACCTAGCTCTTGTTAAATACCTGGTGCCAAGACTACATAGCTCTTGTTAGGTACCTGCTACCAGGACTACTTGAGAATTTATAAACCAATGTATAGAACCGCGATGCCTTTGATCCCCCCCCCACAAAAAACAAATGTTTTACATTTTGAAATTTACGTAATTCTGACCGTGATATAAGCACGCATCGTTAAAAATTAATAAAACGACCGTGAACTCCAGAGAATCTTACAAGTTGCTTTATTTAATCAACGTTTCGGGGTTACGCCCTTATCAGGAGCGTAAAATTTCGCTGATGAACTCTATAACTCTACGGTCATAACTTGAGTAGTTTAATTCAGTTGTAAAAAACAAAAAAACAAAAACAAATGACTCAAACATTTGCTTGTTTTTACATCTGTTTGATAATTTTTTTTACCAACAGTTGCTATAAGAAAGACTTATAAAAAAGCTTAAACAACAACGAAAGGCAAGAGATCTCGTCGAACTTTTCGCGTGTGCGAAACAAAACATTTTGGCTCAAATTAATAAGCTCTACATACCTGGAGAGAGTATAAGAAACGAAATCATGGAAGCTAATTCGCATCAATCATGTGAATGGCTTAGGCAGAATGTGAAACAACAGTAAATCAGGAAGAAAGTGAAACAACAGGAAGGAAGTGAAAAACAGGAAGGAAGTGAAACAACAGGAAGGAAGTGAAATCATTACATTCTATAAAAATATTGGTAAAATCGTGTTTTTTTGGAAGTTTAAAGGTAACGTTTTTCACCTGAATAAAATAACACGAGAGCTGAATAAAGCATGACTCTCGCAAAATTAAATTAAAAAACTATTTCAAGGCTTAACGATATAGATTTTTGTGAACGAAAACGAGTTCCGTTTTCCACATTAAGTTACCCGACCGCACCATAAAATATTTGCTTCTGAAAGTCTGTGCCAAAACTTTCTTCCTTTTACGTTATGTTTAAAAAGTCATAAATCATAAAGTACTTTATCTCTTAAAAAACAATGGATCGCAAAAATGTATAACAAAGTTCATACACCATTTATGAAAAAAATAAAAATAAAGGAAAATTATTGTTTTATTGAATATCTGTCTGTCCTGTATCTCGATGTTTGTTTTTGTTAGGTCATTTGGTTTCTTTTGGGGCCGGCAAGGGGGCGCTTGACTCGCAATCTGAGGGTCCCGGGTTAGAATCCCGTCCCACCAAACATGTTCGCCCTTTCATCCGTGAGGGCGTTATAATGTGACTGTCAATCCCACTATTCGTTTGTAAAAGAGTAGCCCAAGAGTTGACGGTGGGTGATGATGGCTAGCTGCCTTCCCTCTAGTATATCACTGCTAAATTAGGGACGGCTAGCGCAGATAGACCTCGTGCAACTTTGCAGGAAATTCATAATAAACCAAACCGAATTTTGCGCTGAATGGGAACAGGCAAAACATAAAATAACTCAATATGTTACAGAGAACAGTATTAAAACAAGTCTGTGTTACAGAGAACGGTATTAAAACAAGTCTGTGTTACAGAGAACGGTATTAAAACAAGTCTGTGTTACAGAGAACGGTATTTAAACAAGTCTGTGTTACAGAGAACAGTATTAAAACAAGTCTGTGTTAGGTATTGCAAATTTATAGAAATATGACTTACAGGCGAGTAGCAAAGTAAAAAGTACAGAAACATTTAGGACTTGTTTCGTTTGTAAACTTTTATATTGATAAGAGTTTTCAGGACATCAAATTATGATATGTTTTTAATCGCAAAGCTACACAGCTGGCTAGCTGCAATGTGCCTACAGCTGGCATCGAGCCCCGACTTTTGAGTTTATTTGCCCTCTAGCTTATCACTGAGCCACCGGGGGGTCATTTTAAGTTCACAAATAATTAAACATATGAAATAACTGACGATAAGTTGATTATCTTCCTTCCTAATGTATCCCAAGATTCCTCATCAGGAGGAGGCTATTATGTTTCTGGATTACCTCTCTGGATAAGTAAAGTATCATTTACTTCCAGAGGAATTGTATACATTGTTCGACGACTTCCTGTATACTGATCTCACGTTAGTATTGGAGGGTGGGGGACGAACATTATAGATAGCAGAATGACAATACATTTTCCTTTCAAAAAAAAAAGAAGACAAAAACTCTCGCTCAGTTGAAGCAGCTGCTTAAAACTGAATTACAGACTGGTTTGTCATGCATGGAATGAAGTAATTAGCTCAGGTATATATTGTACCGTGCGTGGTGGACATTTTTTTTTTTACAAAAATACCGCCCTCTGTTGAGAAAAATCATATACCCAAGATGATTGTTTAAGGGCGGGTCAGCCCATCTGTGAGGATTCACGGTTTAGCAAACTGAGAAAATAGAAAGTTTTTTTTTCTCGTCCTGACAAAAGTGTTAGAGTATTTGATCTAGCTACTTTTACTTATTATTTACTACTGCTATTCATTTAGGTTTCATTTCTATTACAATGATAAGTTTTTTTTTCTCGTCCTGACAAAAGTGTTAGAGTATTTGATCTAGCTACTTTTACTTATTATTTACTATTGTATTCATTTAGGTTTCATTTCTATTACAATGATTACTTTGTTTCGTTAATTTAATGCATGAATTTAGGATTAAACTAAGTTTACTGGCCGGAGCTCTTGAGATATTATTAGGTTTATGGCCGAAAATATCGTTAACAACGAAAGTACCCAACAGACGAAACAATGCCTTATAATCATTATAAGAAGTTTATTTAGCCTGAGTTAGGTAGCTAGCTAGCTTTGATCAGAAGTTATTATTAATTTTCATCAACTCACGAGCATATAAGGACGTGTTCACATTTTATAAACTCCTATATTCATTTATTACATTTATAATCTCCTAAAATTTTGCAGTTACATTCAAAATGCATTAATGTGTTGCTAATTTTATGAAAAGTTCAATTCAAAGAATTATTTAAATTTACGTATATTACTTTGGTGTTTTCAACCTGGATGGAACCTTATGTGACACGTGGTTAAATGGCTACTCAGACTAAGACATCCCTACTTTACAGCTTCAGATCAGATGATGGGGACTGGTCAGTAATACATAAAATCTGGGGTTCGTTTCCAAGTAGTCCGATGCGAATTTGCGTTAAAACAAACAAATTATTATAATTTTAACGTCGCTTAACAGTGGTCAAAGTTATGAGTCAAAACAGGAATATTTAATTTAAACCGCACCTTATGCGCACATGGGCTAAACGACCAAGTCAGAGACTTCTCAGGTTTCAGATATAGTCGTCCCTAATTTTGAACTATTGTGGTTCGAACCTTGGACCTTCACATTCGCAATTCGGATCACAAGTATACATTTATAGCGAACTGATATTAAGAACGACATTAGTTATCACGGTTATTAACATTATCTGTGTTAAAGCCAGCTACATTGCCGCGGCGTCTAATGAAAGTGGGTACAGAAAGTGGCGACGCAACCAGCAGATCTTAATAGCTCTCTGGTAAGTAGGGACCTTCCATCTAAACATAGCAACATTAGCTGTCACTTAGAAGAGTCAAATGTTGCGTTGTTTATTAAAATACTCCCTCCCCTTGGGCTGAGCAGTAAACTTGAGGGATAACACTGAAATACAGGGTTCGATTCCTGCAGTGAGAATAACATTGGGCAATTTTACGTTTAAATACAATTAAACGCAACCTTTATTGACTGGAGTAACAGAGAGTTGTTGTTGTCCTGGTTGATAAGTTAAGTCGATATAAAAGTATGGCGGCCTAAAACTGAAGAGCATTTCTGGGGTGACAGAGAGTTGTTGTTGTCCTGGTTGATAAGTTAAGTCGATATAAAAGTATGGCGACCAAAACTGAAGAGCATTTCTGGGGAAACAGAGAGTTGTTGTTGTCCTGGTTGATAAGTTAAGTCGATATAAAAGTATGGCGGCCAAAACTGAAGAGCATTTCTGGGGTAAAAGAGAATTGTTGTTGTCCTGGTTGATAAGTTAAGTCGATATAAAAGTATGGCGACCAAAACTGAAGAGCATTTCTGGGGTAACAGAGAGTTGTTGTTGTCCTGGTTGATAAGTTAAGTCGATATAAAAGTATGGCGGCCTAAACTGAAGAGCATTTCTTGCATGATCATTTTTATTGTGACGTTAAGACTTTAATTTAATTTCAAAATAATCCGGAAAGTTAACCAACGGAAGTTGAGAAACGGGGGGGCTGTTTTACACTTTTATCTTGGCATGTTGGATTGACTCACAATATGTGGGTTGCGGGTTCGAATCCCACACCGAACAAGCTTGTTATTTCAACTGTTGGAGGAGGAAGGCATTATAATGTGACAATCAATCCGATTTTTATTGGTAACAAAGTAACCCAAGAGTTGGCGTTGGGTAGTGTCGACTAGCGGCCTTCTCTGGTCTGTCACTTCTAAATTTGGAGCGGATGTATCCCTCGAGGAGCTTTGTAGGAAATTAAAAGAAACAAACCTTCATCATGTGCATATAACAAACAATTCTATTCGTGTTCTTGTTCGTTTTCGAACAAAGCTACAATGAGCTACTGGGATTCCATTCTCCAGAGTGAACACAGCATAAATTTTTGTTTTAGAACAAAGCTACAATGAGCTATATGCTGTGTTCATCCTGGGGAATGGAATCCCAGATTTTTGTTTTAGAACAAAGTTACAATGAGCTATATGCTGTATTCACTCTGGAGAATGGAATCCCAAATTTTTGTTTTAGAACAAAGCTACAATGAGCTATATGCTGTGTTCACTCTGGAGAATGGAATCCCAAATTTTTGTTTTAGAACAAAGCTACAATGAGCTATATGCTGTGTTCACTCTGGAGAATGGAATCGCAGATTTTTGTTTTAAAACAAAGCTACAATGAGCTATATGCTGTGTTCACTCTGGAGAATGGATTCCCAGATTTTTGTTTTAGAACAAAGCTACAAGGGGCTATATGCTGTGTTCACCGTGGGGAACGGAATCCCAGATTTTTGTTTTAGAACAAAGCTACAATGAGCTATATGCTGTGTTCATCCTGGGGAATGGAATCCCAGATTTTTGTTTTAGAACAAAGCTACAATGAGCTATATGCTGTGTTCACTCTGGAGAATCGAATCCCAGATTTTAGCGCCGTAAGTCCGTAAATTTACAGCTGTTCCATCGTGAGACGTTCATAGTCTTAAACATTCACACACACACATATGTATATATAACATTAAAGTCTGCATGCAGTAAAAGTTTCGTTGTTAGTTAATTTTCAGGCCAACAATGTACAAGATATTCAGGACTAAGGTTTAAATTATTTTCAGAACTACAATTGTGGTTAATATCCAGAACTAAAGTTTTTATCTCATATTCAGAACTACAATTGTAGTTAATATCCAGAACTAAAGTTTTTATTACATATTCAAGACTACAATTATAGTTAATATCCAGAACTAAAGTTTTTATTACATATTCAAGACTACAATTGTAGTTAATATCCAGAACTAAAGTTTTTATCACATATTCAAGATTACAATTGTAGTTAATATCCAGAACTAAAGTTTTTACCACATATTCAGACTACAATTGTGGTTAATATCCAGAACTAAAGTTTTTATTACATATTCAGGACTACAATTGTGGTTAATATCCAGGACTAAAGTTTTTATCACATATTCAGGACTACAATTGTGGTTAATATCCAGGACTAAAGTTTTTATTACATATTCAGGACTACAATTGTGGTTAATATCCAGAACTAAAGTTTTTATCACATATTTAAGACTACAATTGTGGTTAATATCCAGGACTAAAGTTTTTATCACATATTCAGGATTACAATTGTGGTTAATATGCAGAACTAAAGTTTTTATCACATATTCAGGACTACAATTGTGGTTAATATCCAGACCTAAATTTAAGAGAGTACTAAAGAAACTGTTAACGTTTCAATAAACATGGAGATGATATTAAAAGAACAAAGGTTATAACACTTCTGTGATATATCAATTTACTCTTCACTTTCTATATAAAAACTTAAGACACCTAAAACCTTGGACCCTGACTCTGGAGTTTCTAAGCTCCCAGATAATATAGTTTTTAAGTGTGTCAGTATTGGATTGGTTGGGAAAGTTGCGATAAAAATATAATATTTTCATTTCCACAGTTTTATCTTCAGTTAATAATGTTTTTTCTAACGGAAGTAGGTTTAACAATATTTTCATTTCCACAGTTTTATCTTCAGTTAATAACGTGTTTCTTACGGAACTAGGTTTAACAATATTTTCATTTCTACAGTTTTATCTTCAGTTAATAATGTTTTTTCTAACGGAAGTAGGTTTAACAATATTTTCATTTCCACAGTTTTATCTTCATTTAATAACGTGTTTCTTACGGAAGTAGGTTTAACAATATTTTCATTTCCACAGTTTTATCTTCTGTTAATAATGTGTTTTTAAATGGAAGTAGGTTTAACAATATTTTCATTTCCACAGTTTTATTTTCAGTTAATAACGTGTTTCTTACGGAAGTAGGTTTAACAATATTTTCATTTCCACAGTTTTATCTTCAGTTAATAACGTGTTTCTTACGGAAGTAGGTTTAACAATATTTTCATTTCCACGGTTTTATCTTCATTTAATAATGTGTTTTTAAACGGATGTAGGTTTAAATACCTCATCATTTTAAGAGTTTTAGCCTCAGCCAACAATGTATTATTGCCGGAAGTAAGCTTAACAATCCTTTCATTGCAACAATTTTAGCCTCAGTCAACAATGTGTTTTTAACGGAATACGTTATTTGTAAAACCTCAATTTGTTTTACACGGAGCTGTATATAATAGAATAATACACGAATGAATTACTCCAAACTGATCAGATCGACTCAGATCTAAGCCGAACTGTGGAACGTTCGATTCAGGAATCATTGTGTAGCAGTACTATAATTATATTCCATGATGTCCCTGAAGATGTCGCTTTCATCATCTTCTAGAATTCGAAACTCGCTCGTGAGTAATCATAACGTAAACTTGTCAGCCCCCTTTTCTCTGTGGTGTTTATTAAAGACTAGTATGAATTCATAATACAACCAACAGATAAAAGCGAAGTTATTTAGTATGAATTCATAATACAACCAACAGATAAAAGCGAAGTTATTTAGTATGAATTCATAATACAACCAACAGATAAAAGCGAAGTTATTTAGTATGAATTCATAATACAATCAACAGATATAAGAGAAGTTATTAGTCGTTAGTTGATCAGTTTATTTAAAAAAGAAGGGAAAAAAATCCTTATTTTGATCATCTTCATGATAGGACATATCTGACATCAAAGTTAACAACACATGTTAAAGCAACATTAAAAAAAAAAAGCAGCACCCTGGTAACTTCTTGAGTTTTGAAATCGCAACAGAAGGTTATTCGTTTTTCAAAAACAAACAAAAATTTGGATCATGACAACATCTCGCTGTTCGTTCGACTTTAAGATTGAAAAAAATCACTTGAAAATAGGTCGTTGGATGTGGTAGAAGATCTTCCCGTTGAAGAGAAGGGAGGACATTTAGGATTAACACAACAGGAAGGAAGCGGATACAGAACCCTACAAAGGTAACGTTAATGTTCATATCGATTAAGTAATCAATCTCCTGGCTCTCACAAGAATCGTTCTGCTAGAATGGTGACATCAGAAATCATAGATGCAGAAGACGAATATCATGTTATATTTTATTCTTCCTTTGAACTTTTACAATTATTCAAAATTACTTCCTCTTTAAAGAATCAGTTTCGTGGTTATCACTCAGCTCTGTTTCTTTTCACTTTAAAAACAATATAATTTAAACATACAACGTTGTTTCTTTGTTTTTAAATACTTTATATATATATATAAAATCACAATATATCCTATACCCCTGATTATAATGATATGGATATAAATAAATTATTTACATAACAATATAGGATATAAACGCATTATTTACATAATAATATAAGATATAAATGCATTATTTACATAATAATATAAGATATAAATGCATTATTTACATAACAATACACGATATAAATACATTATTTACATAATAATATAAGATATAAATACATTATTTACACAATAATATAAGATATAAATGCATTATTTACATAATAATATAAGATATAAATGCATTATTTACACAATAATATAAGATATAAATGCATTATTTACATAATAATATAAGATATAAATGCATTATTTACACAATAATATAAGATATAAATGCATTATTTACATAATAATACAGACCCTGTAGTATTCTAGTAGAAACTAATAAAGTTA
>NW_013668778.1:127618-129508 GCF_000517525.1 Limulus polyphemus
AATTTTTTTTTATAAAATATTTTCATACTCCAGTCTTCTAATTTTGTTACTTCACAAAAAAAAGATAAACTTAGAAAAAAAGAATTCCTTTCAACTTTTGGTCTGCAAGCTCGCGATACTAAAAATCAGGTCTCGATGATAAGAACAGTACAGAGAGTCGATTGTGTGTGTTGCTTTGAGCTTAATAAAAAACAAACAAAACCAATATTCAAACTTTTAATTTTTGTAAGGCAACTATACAAGTGAGCACTTACTGGTGTTAGGCTTAAACGTGGGTTTCTCACGTTTATAATTAGGTGTATTTTCTCTAATTCTTAAATTGTAATGTACTTTGAAAACGTTACTAGTGGAACAGCCGGTAATTCGATGACATCTATCCCGACCAATCAGGTTTCACTTATGAGATTATTCGGAACAATAAAAACTGAAATCAAACAATTCACCAAACAAGATACTATAGCAATAACACTGCATTGGTATTATCTAATATGTATCCTTGTTTTGACCTAGTTTTACCATAACACACATCAACTATCATTTACGGGCTTTTTACTGTTTCGCAGAGGTCAGTAAATAAATGTACAGAATAACGATTATCGTCTGTGTTTTTATATTTTTGTCCTCACAAACCAGACAATGGGCGTCTACCACCAAGACCGAAGTACTAAATATTGCTTGCTGACGTCACCCTAGTGTCCCGACCGAAACACATTCACCACTGTAATGGCTACCACGTGATGAAATAGAAGCAAATCTTAACCCGTGACATTTCGACTCTGTATGTTTTATGTTGCCACAGTAACCAACACTACTCTATTTTATGACATGTAATTTTATATAATCACATTATAAAGTCATTATTAATGTACGAATAACGTTTCCATAATGCTTAGCAAATATGTGGAAAAAAGATATATAAACAAACAAAAGATGAGACAAAGACAAACTCGTTTGTCC
Source organism: Limulus polyphemus (assembly GCF_000517525.1). NCBI lineage: Eukaryota > Metazoa > Arthropoda > Merostomata > Xiphosura > Limulidae > Limulus > Limulus polyphemus. The sequence continues at coordinate 128,576 of NW_013668778.1, forward strand.
GTCTGAGGAAGAAACATTCTTCTATAATCAGCTAGTAAAGTTTCTCTCCAGTGTATAGATAATGTTACTAACTGTGTACACACAAGACACAGTTTTGATGTACACATTGTTACTAACTGTGTACACGCAGTACACACTAGACACAGTTTTGATGTACACATTGTTACTAACTGTGTACACGCGGTACACACTAGACACAGTTGTACATCAAGACTGTATCTAGTGTGTACTGCGTGTACACAGTTAGTAACAATGTGTACATCAAAACTGTGTCTAGTGTGTACACAGTTAGTAACAATGTGTACATCAAGCATTGTTACTAACTGTGTTAAGACACAGTCTTGATGTACACATTGTTACTAACTGTGTACACACGGTACACACTAGACACAGTCTTGATGTACACATTGTTACTAACTGTCTACACACGGTACACACTAGACACAGTCTTGATGTACACATTGTCACTAACTGTGTACACATGGTACACACTACACACAGTCTTGATGTACATATTGTTACTGTGTACACACGGTACACAGTACACACAGTCTTGATGTACACATTGTTACTAACTGTGTACACACGGTACACACAGTCTTGATGTACATATTGTTACTAACTGTGTACACGCGGTATACACTAGACACAGTCTTGATGTACATATTGTTACTAACTGTGTACACGCGGTACACACTAGACACAGTCTTGATGTACATATTGTTACTAACTGTGTACACGCGGTACACACTAGACACAGTCTTGATGTACATATTGTTACTAACTGTGTACACGCGGTACACACTAGACACAGTCTTGATGTACATATTGTTACTAACTGTGTACACGCGGTACACACTAGACACAGTCTTGATGTACATATTGTTACTAACTGTGTACACGCGGTACACACTAGACACAGTCTTGATGTAC
>NW_013668778.1:130261-136092 GCF_000517525.1 Limulus polyphemus
GTATCAACTAGTAATGCCGCTATGTTTATCATTGTGTATCAACTAGTAATGCCGCTATGTTTATCATTGTGTATCAACTAGTTGTACCGCTATGTTTATCATTGTATATTAACTAGTAATACCGCTATGTTTATCATTGTGTATCAACTAGTTGTACAGCTATGTTTATCATTGTGTATCAACTAGTTGTACCGCTATGTTTATCATTGTGTATCAACTAGTAATGCCGCTATGTTTATCATTGTGTATCAACTAGTTGTACCTCTATGTTTATCATTGTGTATCAACTAGTTGTACCGCTATGTTTATCATTGTGTATCAACTAGTTGTACCGCTATGTTTATTATTGTGTATCAACTAGTAATGCCGCTATGTTTATCATTGTGTATTAACTAGTTGCACCGCTATATGTATCATTGTGTATCAACTACTTGTACCGCTATGTTTATCATTGTGTATCAACTAGTTGTACCGCTATGTTTATCATTGTGTATTAACTAGTTGTACCGCTATGTTTATCATTGTGTATTAACTAGTTGTACCGCTATGTTTATCATTGTGTATCAACTAGTAATACCGCTATGTTTATCATTGTGTATCAACTAGTTGTACCTCTATGTTTATCATTGTGTATCAACTAGTTTTACCGCTATGTTTATTATTGTGTATCAACTAGTTGTACCTCTATGTTTATCATTGTGTATCAACTAGTTGTACCTACTTTAAACAATTACCGTATAACAACAATAATAAACAATGATAAACATAGCAGTACAACTTATTGATACACAAAGATAAACATGGCGGTACAACTAGTTGATACACAATGATAAACATAGCGGTATTACTAGTTGATACACAATGATAAACATAGCGGTACAACTAGTTAATACACAATGATAAACATAGCGGCATTACTAGTTGATACACAATGATAAACATAGCGGTACAACTAGTTGATACACAATGATAAACATAGCGGTACAACTAGTTAATACACAATGATAAACATAGCGGTACAACTAGTTGATACACAATGATAAACATAGCGGTACAACTAGTTAATACACAATGATAAACATAGCGGTACAACTAGTTGATAAACAATGATAAACATAGCGGTAAAACTAGTTGATACACAATGATAAACATAGGTTGTTACATTATTTATTGTTGTTATACGGTAGTTGTTTAAAGTATTGTTACATTATTTACTGTTGTTATACGGTAGTTTAAAGTACTGTCACATTGGGCAAGTTAAAGCTATCAGTTTCATAAGAGAAACCGGAAGTTGTTGGATTAAGAGAAACTGTTCCTTCGTTCCGAGAGCTGTTGGATTTAGTAAAACTCATTTCTTTCAGTTATTTCGAATCCAGCTCATTCCAGATGAAACCCAAGCTTACAGAAGCTTAGAGGAAAAATCTGTTTCTGCCCAGTTTGTAACTTGGTGAGAACGATGCACGAAAAGGAAATATAAAGAATACATAGAAAACTAAGAGAATTATCTACACATAGGAATACGTTTGTATATATTATGTAAGAAACATCCAGGATGTTGGAAAAACTATAACTAGGGCATAAACGAACAGAAATTACACACATTGCCTGTCTGTCTAATTAACAGTTAACAGGGTACACTATACTTTCATGTATATTGTTAACAGGTACACTATACTTTCATGTATATTGTTAACATGTTTATTATACACATGTTTAGTTCATACTAAAGACATATCACACTAAGATTAGGATGTTGGAAAAACTATAACTAGGGCATAAACGAACAGAAATTACACACATTGCCTGTCTGTCTAATTAACAGTTACTAGGGTACACTATACTTTCATGTATATTGTTAACAGGTACACTAGACTTTCTTGTATATTGTTAACGGGTACACTATACTTTCATGTATATTGTTAACAGGTACACTAGACCTTCTTGTATATTGTTAACGGGTACACTATACTTTCATGTATATTGTAAACGGGTACACTAGACTTTCGTGTATATTCTTAACGGGTACATTAGACTTTCATTTATATTGTTAACCGGTACACTAGACTTTCATGTATATTGTTAACGAGTACATTAGACTTTCGTGTATGTTCTTAACGGGTACACTATACTTTCATGTATATTGTTAACGGGTACACTAGACTTTCTTGTATATTGTTAACGGGTGCGCTAGACTTTCTTGTATATTGGTAACGGGTGCGCTAGACTTTCTTGTATATTGTTAACGGGTATACTAGACTTTCGCGTATATTCTTAATGGGTACATTAGACTTTCGTGTATGTTCTTAACGGGTACACTAGACTTTCATGTATATTGTCAACGAGTACATTAGACTTTCGTTTATATTGTTAACGGGTACACTAGACTTTCATGTATACTGTTAACAGGTACACTAGACTTTCACTGTATATTGTTAACGGGTGCACTAGACTTTCGTTTAGATTGTTAACGGGTACGCTAGACTTTCATGTATATTGTTAACGAGTACACTAGACTTTTATGTATATTGTTAACGGGTACGCTAGACTTTCAGGTATACTGTTAACAGGTACACTAGACTTTCATGTATATTGTTAACGGGTACACTAGACTTTCATGTATATTGTTAACGAGTACGCTAGACTTTCATGTATATTGTTAACGAGTACACTAGACTTTTATGTATATTGTTAACGAGTACATTAGACTACACTACACGTATAAGCGCTTGAATAAGACATTTTTTTTACACATGTATACAGAGTGGGGCAAAGCAACCCTCCAATTAAAACTCTAATAAAGATACTGTTGCCTTTCATGTGAGAATATTTACATGATAATGTGATTGTAATAGTGATGAACCTCTGACCATTTATCTAAACATAATCATGAGGGTTGAGGGTTGTTGAGCGATTTATAGTTTCATCATGGCCCACTCTTTAATCATCGTGTATTCAACTTTCTGACATCAACTTACATTCAGTGATTAACGGATTTAATACCCCCCCCAAATAATAATAAATCAATAACCTAGACGCCATTAGTTCACTCGAGGGGACACTATTAATTATCCCTTTCCTCCCCGGCACCGATAATTTCTTGATCAACATACACTTTCAAAGGGGCAAAGTTTTTGAAACCAGTCCCTTGATATAAGGGGGGAGGGAAATCTGTGTAGTGGGCCGAAACACAACAGCTGTAAGAATGGCTAACAAAATACGTTTTACTGGTGAATACACACGTGTTAGGAAAACTTTTGTTTTTAAGATGGAAACAGAAACTTCTAACTTAGCCAGGAAGTTATTATCATAAATAGTAGTATTTTGAAATTAGGCGATTACGTCATTAAGGAGCGAACGTAAGCGTTGCAGAGTTTGATTCAATAACATTCATTAATAGTAAAACGTAATATGAACGTTTCTGAAAGAGCGATGAAGGCGAAACGTTCTACGTCCAGTCAACTATTGAAAGCTATAATATCACATTCTATTGAGCTAAAAACAACAACAACAAAAAAAAAGACTTACGTGATCTGAATATTTCCTTAATATGCTTCAGACGGCTGCTGTACTGTTTACTTGTTTGTTAGTAAACATAAACATATACACTGTCGTGAGGCTGAGCCACGGTAAATGGGGCTCGTGGCTTTATATCACGTGCGCCGATTCAAAACACAGAGTAACGAAGAGAAAGTGCACGTAGTACGGGATACCCTTTACTGAGTTATACAGAATACTTACCACGTAGGGAATAGTTTGTAAACAACGGAATTCACGGAAAACGGCATTTCAGAGGAAATATATTTCTCTTATTTTTGGCCCATGTTTTCCCTTCTGTTTGTGAGGATTTTTCGAATATTGTTTAATCACTTTTGACGAGGTTTGGGTTAATGTTATACCCAATTTTAATGTTGTATAACAGTGAGATTAGTTCAAACTAAGGATATATGACGCCAATGGTAATTCATACTAAAGACATATCACACCAAGATTAGTTCATACTAAAACATATCACACTAAGATTAGTTCAAACTAAGGACATATCTCGCCGATGATAGTTTATACTAAAGATATATCACACTAAGATTAGTTCATACTAAAGACATATCACACTAAGATTAGTTCATACTAAAGATATATCACACCAAGATTAGTTCATACTAAAGACATATCACACCAAGATTAGTTCATACTAAAGACATATCACACCAAGATTAGTTCAAACTAAGGACATATTACACTAAGATTAGTTCATACTAAAGACATATCACACTAAGATTAGTTCAAACTAAGGACATATCACGCCAGTGATAGTTCATACTAAAGATATATCACATTAGGATTAGTTCATACTAAAGATATATCACATTAAGATTAGTTCAAACTAAGGACATATCTCGCCGATGATAGTTTATATTCAAGATATATCACACTAAGATTAGTTCAAACTAAGGATATATCACGCCAATGGTAGTTCATACTAAAGACATATCACACTAAGATTAGTTGAAACTAAGGACATATCTCGCCGATGATAGTTTATACTAAAGATATATCACACTAAGATCTCATCCGAATGATATCTGACACTATAGTTACCTGGATAGTGTGGAGTGTGAGACGCACAACTTTGATAACCTTAGATTTACTGATAAAATAACCAGAAAAACAACGTTATTTGAGTTAACATTCTTTAGTTTCAGTAAAACTGTCCATATTGTGGATTTATTGCAACATATCAGCTTTTCGGAAAACTTATGCTTTCATGAAGAAAAGGGTTTTGAATATATCACTGATGATATTAATGTATCGTATTAAACTATCGGTTATTTTGTAATCAACCAATCATATTATTTGAAAAGCCACCAAAGAAATAAAACACATTTGATATCTTTCTCAATTGTTACAGAATATTCAAGGAAGGGTTATCAGACTAGAGCACCCACCGTCAACTCATGGGCTACTCTCATCTGATCGTGTAACCATCATCGCTCATATAATGCACCCACGACCCCAAAATGCGAAGTGCTTTTCTGCGGCAACGGGTCACAATCCAAGATCCATCGGATTCGTAGTCTGGACCCATTAACCACCTGGCCACGCCCATTAACCCGTATAAACGATTTATTTGTTTGTTTGTTGAATTTCGCGCAAAGCTCCAGGAGGACTATCTGCGCTAGCCGTCCCTAATTTAGCAGTGAAAGACTAGAGGAAAGGCAGCTAGACATCACCACCCACCGAATAGTGGGATTTACCGTCACATTATAACGCCCCCACGGCTGAAAGGGCGAGCATGTTAGATGGAACGGGGATTCGAACCTGCGACCCTCAGATTGCGAGTCAAGCACTCTAACCACCTGGCCTTGCCGGGCCCACATAAACGAAATTTTGTACTAATTGGTGACTTAAAAACCAATAAATATGACCCACGCTATAAGAATAGTTTAGTTTCACTGTGGTAAAGGAGAATCGGTAATAATTAAACTCAGAACTGACCAAATTAACCGATAGTTTAATACGATACATTAATATCATCAGTGATATATTTAAAATAACCGATAGTTTGATACGATACATTAATATCATCAGTGATATATTCAAAATAAACGATAGTTTAATACGATACATTAATATCATCAGTGATATATACAAAATAACCGATAGTTTAATACGATACATTAATATTATCAGTGATATATACAAAATAACCGATAGTTTGATACGATACATTAATATTATCAGTGATATATTCAAAATAACCGATAGTTTGATACGATACATTAATATCATCAGTGATATATTCAAAACATCCGATAGTTTGATACGATACATTA
>NW_013668778.1:136863-138778 GCF_000517525.1 Limulus polyphemus
TGACGTACAAAAGTTGATGTGAGTTAACCCTAGTCTTTATCTTACAGACGTACAAAAGTAGATGTGAATTAACCCTAATTCTTATCTTCCTGACGTACAAAAGTTGATGTGAGTTAACCCTAGTTCTTATCTTACAGACGTACAAAAGTAGATGTGAATTAACCCTAATTCTTATCTTCCTGACGTACAAAAGTTGATGTGAGTTAACCCTAGTTCTTATCTTACAGACGTACAAAAGTAGACGTGAATTAACCCTAGTTCTTATTTTACTCAAGTTACTGACGTGTTTTAGTAAGTAGCGTATTTAAGTTATCTATTGGTTTACAAGAAATTTGTTCCTGTTTTGAGTCATTTCTCTATTTTCGACTCTTTAATTTCATTTTCAAAACCTTAATATTCCATTATATATATATGTTTCTTTGAAAGTACATTAACATATTGTGCAAGTTATACATTAATACAGAATATAAACAAACAATTGAAAATCGTACTACAAATACACCGTACAGCATCCCCGTGAAGCAGAAAATACAGTACCAAATGCAATACAATGTTAGGGCTCTCGACTAGCAATCTGTGAGTTCGAATCCCCGTCACAGAACATACTCGGCCTTTCAGCCGTGGGGGCGGTTTAACGTTCGGTGGTTGGTGTTGACCAGCTTCCTTCCCTCTGGTTTATCACTGCTAAATTAGGGACATTTAGCTCAGATATCCCCTTCTCTCGAGTCTATCACTACTAAATTAGGGACGATTAGGTCAGATATCCCTCGTGTAGCTTTGCGTGAAATTCAAAACAGAACCAACCAGTACAATGTTACAAGTACACTGTCCAATCTACAACACATAATATACACTTCCACAAGTACTGTCCAATCTACAACACAGTACAGAATATATACTTCCACATGTACTGTCCAATCTACAACACAACACATAATATACACTTCCACATGTATTGTCCAATCTACAACACAACACATAATATACACTTCCACATGTACTGTCCAATCTACAACACAATACATAATATATACTTCTACATGTATTGTCCAATCTACAACACAGTACAGAATATATACTTCCACATGTACTGTCCAATCTACAACACAACACATAATATACACTTCCACATGTATTGTCCAATCTACAACACAACACATAATATACACTTCCACATGTACTGTCCAATCTATAACACAATACATAATATACACTTCTAAATGTACTGTCCAATCTGCAACACAACACATAATATATACTTCCACATGTACTGTCCAATCTACAACACAACACATAATATACATTTCTACATGTACTGTCCAATCTACAACACAACACATAATATACACTTCCACATGTATTGTCCAATCTACAACACAATACATAATTGAAATGGGGCTCGTAACCCACTTTATATGTCCCCCAGTGGGACACCAGTAAGTCTTCCAATTTACAACGCTAAATTCCGGGATTTTATTCCCCTTGGTAGACACAGCATATAGCCCGATGTGGCTTTGTTATTAGAAATACACCCACCAACAGTATATGTATATAAAAATTATACAATATTACAATGAAAGTTTACGATTTATTGTCACCGTACTTATAGTTCAGCTAAGGAAACAAGGTGTCCACAGCCCATTGTATTATCATATACAATACTACAATGAAAGTTTACGATTTATTGTCACCGTATTTACAGTTCAGCTAAGGAAACAAGGTGTCCACAGCCCATTGTATTATCACATACAATATTACAATGAAAGTTTATTGATTTATTGTCACCGTATTTATAGTTCAGCTAAGGAAACAAGGTGTCCACAGCCCATTGTATTATCACACACAATACTACAATGAATATGTATGAGTCATAGTTTTAATAACAGCACAAAATTGATAAACGTTGTTAATAACA
>NW_013668778.1:139292-140657 GCF_000517525.1 Limulus polyphemus
GCTGGTAATAACACCGGCTACACGACTGAAAGCGGTACATGTAGTTGTGCTGGTAATAAATAACACCAGCTACTCAACTGAAACCGGTACATGCGGTTATGCTGGTAATAACACCGGCTACACGACTGAAAGCGGTACATGTAGTTGGGCTGGTAATAAATAACACCAGCTACTCAACTGAAACCGGTACATGCGGTTATGCTGGTAATAACACCGGCTACACGACTGAAAGCGGTACATGTAGTTGTGCTGGTAATAAATAACACCAGCTACTCAACTGAAACCGGTACATGCGGTTATGCTGGTAATAACACCGGCTATACGACTGAAAGCGGTACATGTAGTTGTGCTGGTAATAAATAACACCGGCTACTCAACTGAAACCGGTACATGTAGTTATGCTGGTAATACCGTAAAGATGAAAGACTGTTATACCCCACTGAAGGATAGAATGATGAACTGATGTTCTCTACAGTAAATTTGAAGGTTTAGTTTCCGTAGGCGCAACGTTGACCACTCAGCGTCGTTACCGCAGCCAGAGCAGCGGCACCAGGACACCGAGAACTTGGGGGCCCCAACGAAACGAAATTTTTATACATTATATGTAATTGTATTTATTAAGGGGGATCAAATGCCCTCAGGCCCCCATCTGACCTAAATCAGCCCCTGAGCACGGACCAGTAGTTAGCGTATCGGACTGTGAATTTCAGTTCCGTGGTTAGTGTCACGTTATTGTCAAAATAAAAATCGCGCTTCGCACTTTTTGGACCATGAGTGACGACCAAGGCCCGGCATGGCCAGGTGGTTAGGGCGCTCGATACGCAATCTGAGGGTCGCGGGTTCGAATCCCCGTCACACCAAACATTCTCGCCCTTTCAGCCGTGGGGGCGTTATAATGTGACGGTCAATCCTACTATTCGTTGGTAAAAGAGTAGCCCAAGAGTTGGCGGTGGGTGGTGGTGATTAGCTGTTTAACAGGTATCAGGATTATGACTGTAGAATCGCCGTTTATTCAATAACAAGCTCATACAAAGAAAAACAAAAAACGTTGCTTTAAAAATTCTCTATTATAGCTATTAGTAGTTTATTCAATGAAAAATATTATGGCGTCGGTAATTTTGTAACTCGAAATTTAATAAACTGATTTCCTGTTTCATCGATGTTACTTTGGCGATCTTATTGTATAAAAAGGGTTAACTTAATGGTTTACATCAATTTTGGACACTACCGTTCCTTTGTTTCTATGTTGAAACTATTTGAATGTTTGTTTGTTTGTTATTAATTTTACGCAAAGCTATACGAGGGCTATCTGCGCTAGCCGTCCTTAATTTAGCAGTGTAACACTAGAGGGAAGGCAGCTTGTCA
>NW_013668779.1:0-8358 GCF_000517525.1 Limulus polyphemus
GTACCACACCGCGGGAGTCAAAGAAAACAGTCAGCATCACTTTGACGTTGCTGCGCACTTGGCCAGTTGGTTCAGAACAATTGACTATCACTTATAATGGGTACATAACTGAAAGTGTTGAACATGTTTAGTAACATATCACAGTTTGGAACGTTGCAGCCTGGCCTGTTAAATAGTAAACTATGCCTGGCCCAAGTCATATTATGCACAGCTCTGAAACAATAGCATATAAACCTACTGTATGGTTTTGATAAACTGGGTTCTTTTAGATCAGGTTGTCTATAACCCTTGAACATTCATCTATATTTAAATCTTCTACATGGTCTTGGTAAGTATAAGATATGTATATTACGGGATGTAGTACCAAAGCTTTTTTTTTTAATCTTTAGACTTTAATGGCTATAATCCCAGGATTCAAAATCTTTTATTTATCTGTGTTCTATTTTGTTTTAATTAAAAGTAATTAAACTATCTACATTCCACATGTAGTTTCAATGATTAAAAAATAATGCAAACAAAGGAGATTGGTAAAACTTTAAGCATTTGCACTAATAGTTTGGTGATTAAAACTGTTGTCTTATGAGTGCTTGAATCAGATCCCTTTTTTGTGTGTCATCATCGTACTGCAAGAAAGGTTACTCATTATCAAGTGTGTAAGCAATTAAACTTGAATACATAAGCTTTCTATTATCTTTTAATGATGCATAATTAAGAAACTGCATTGATTAGATTTTTATTGTGATTTGGATAAGTATCACCACTGTCAGAAGAAAATATGAGGGAATATTTGTGATCTCGTGTAATTTGTAAATAAAAATAATGAGAATCTGTTCTTTATATCATGGAATTTGGTGATCAGGATTCCTGGGGTTGAAACTCCTAGTGTACGTGCAAATGAGGTTGTTGGGTATAGCTTTTAAACCTCACTAGATAAGTATTGTAAATGGTCATGGTAAGCTGTATACATGTTGTACATATCTTTTTAACATTGGTTAAACCCAACTTAAATGTAATGCTGTGTTTTAATTCTTTGTTGTTGCTTTTTTGTACTGAGTTACATGGATTCATAGGGTGCATTTATTGCTGATTTGAAAAGCTTGTATGTTACTGTACTAATGTTGAATTTTTCAGCAGGGCAAATGATGCTGTTCTATTGGCCCTTTATGAAGCTGTGCATCTGAACCGAAACTTTATCACTGCCCTGACACATGTAAGTTCCCCTGCTACGAGAAAACTTCCCTCCACATTACAACACCTCCAGTATTTATACAGCTGGATGAACTCAAGCATGGCCAAGTGCTTCATGAGGAAAGCCAATGAAGAAGTAAAACCTAAGCAGCTGACCCCAAACAAAAATGGGGTTAAGGTCGCAAGAAGAAAGAGATTGATTTCCTAATCATCTCCTTGATTGAAAAACTCTGAATCTTAGAAAATTGAACAGATATTTTTCCAGAACTAATAAGAAACAAATACAAACTGGAAAAAAATAAAAGATTAGCCCCTCTTCTTTATGGTGGTTGTGAATTCTGAGATTTGCCTTTCAAATCACCAATCTTAAATGTTATCTACTTTTAACAAATGCTTATAAAATTTGCTTTATGTTTACAAAATGAACATTTATTTTGACAAACACTACTAATGATTTATTATTACTAATACCAACTTTGTTAGAGTATACAGAACATATTAATAAATGCAGTTAATAAATTTAGTTAACTTTTTACATATTTTTACTAACCTTAACTACCTGTATTCAAACTTTTAAAAAATGAAATGTTTACGCATACGTTTTGAAATAATAGAACAACTTATATTCTCGATCCTAATGTTTAAAAATTATAGCTTTAAAGGCTTTACAATACCTAAAAGAAACTAATACATTATCGACAAAATGCCAATCAATGTCAAAATGTAGTTCACATATATGTTGTTCCATCATTACTTTATATTGGTTGTGATTGTCATGGACTTGCTGACTTTCATATTCAAAATTTGTTTTATATAATATATTCAACCATCTGTACTCTTAATATTATTCCTTTTTACTAAAAAAAAAAGTAAAATTCACGATGCCACTAAAGATTGATCACTTTTAGGAAAGGTATATAACACTTCTTTTCAATGCAAAATGTTCATACACTCAATTTATAAAGATGTGTTCAGATCAGGGATATAGAATTTCCAAGATGGAGATATCCCTTTTAGTTAATGACATTAGAAAACAAAGGAGTATGGATCAACTTAGGTCACCAGAACCATCCATAAAGAGACCTACAACAAATTGTACCTCAGCCATAGTAAGCAAAGCACAGCATCTTGTAACAGCTTAGAATCCATGAACACAATGGTAAGTAGCAAAATCTCCACGTGTTCCAGGCAACAGGACATAACATAATAAAGATGGACCTCTGTCTGGAAAGATGGCAAGTCATGTGTACACAATCTACTTACACAACATATCTGTTTAATCTTCACATACCTCAAGCAGCTTGAGAATGGAATGGGTATTCATATTGCTAAGTTCCTATTGCTAAGCACCTATGGATTTCAGTGTGATCAGACTGTTGAAATGAGTTATGGGAAACAGTTGTCCTCATACACTATATGGAGTAGGAAAGACTGGAGGGAGGAATGGTATACTTTGGACATGGCAGCCTTACTATGGAGCCTATTACAATGGAAACTATGGTGTATGGCTATTGTATAGATGCACTGTCATCAGATAGAGCATGATCAGACATGGCAACATGGACTGTAATACCATGGTGAGGCAGTTGTTTTAATTTAGTGACCTGACTTCTGTAAAGTTAAGCCTTGTTACCACTTACATCTATTTCACAATGCTGCATTTCTGTTCTGATTAACAAATCTATTTCAAGACAATAATGTAATAACTCACTTTGCTTGAATTTTTGATATTTAAACATTCCAATAATTTCACATCTTCCTTGGCTGGCACTGTCACTAGATGAATACCAACCTATTTTAGTTCATTTTCACATTTGCCCCATAATCATCTGAATCAGTTATAGACTACACTCTTCAATGAAGCATAACTCTTTCTGGGCATTTTATGGAGTCTATGTTAAGTAAATACATTGAACTCTCACTAGTCTGGACACCAACAATTTGCATTATTCACAGGCCAGATGATTTTTCTGTATAGACGAATATTCATAAGGAGAAATTTAATGAATAATCCATATATTCGTGCTCCAAGTCTGAATAGCTATTTCTTATAACAGACATGCATTTTCTATTGATAATTGATTCGATAATCCATACATGACTCTATGAGAATCAAGTAGGGGTCTATCAGAAACAGGAAACAAGGTAGTAATTACTGACCACGAAACATCTTACTAACTAGTGGATACCAGAGACTCTTTCTGAGAATGGCCTTCACTCATATTGGGTGTCACTTTACAACAGTTTTACTGAGAACAACCTTAACAGTAGGGATGTACATATAAACTGTAACAGATATTGAAAAGTCATCAGAATGAGTGATGCTACAGTCACGTCATGTCACAGTGCTCCAAAACATAAAAATAGCAGTATCACTGAAACCTGATGATTGTTTATACAAGCGTAAGCCTTGATACCATCAGCAAATATCCATGAGTATTTACAAATTGTTTCACGTGGTCCAGTATTAGTATAAGAGCTCAAAAACTGCTCCAAGCATCTTAAGAATTGGCCTCAGCATGAACAGAGTGAAACTATTGAGATCTCAGAAGTTGTTAATGAAATTGCTTCTGAAATTCATACCTTAATGATGCTATGTTAGTTGATCAGTGGCTCAACTTTGATTCAGCTGAACCGATTGGTCAAGACTTGTCAGATGAAGACATTATTTCCATTGTCTCTCTTCAAGAGTGTGATGATAGTGAAGCTGACATTGAAAATAAACCATCATTCAGGCCCATAAGTCTGAATAAAGTATGGGTTTGAACTAAACAGTGATTTATGTGAAGATGATGGTATAATGTGTTATTTGCTTGAAGCTTTTTAGTTTGAAAGCAGACTGTAATTACATCTTTCTCTGGAAAGTGATTTGTTGTTTTATTGAACGATACTATGTATTTTGTATTCTTTATAAAAAATGTCATTGGTTTCTCACACGCAAAGCATCATTTCTTCACATGGGTAACTGTTTTCAGTCTGACTCTATGCTTGAGTTGTTTAATATGCATGGTAAACTTTATGGCTTCTATATATGTAAGTAGGAGCTGATTTTGAAGAGTTATATTTTTGCCTAATATTATTGTTATAAAAATTTACAGAAAGTGGTTTACAGTAAAAAAAAATTGGAGTATGTAAGCATTATAAGAAATTTATTTCATTGAGTTTTTTTATATCTCAAACATTTTAAAATGTATGCGCTTAATAATCAGATTGGCAGTAAGATACATATGTATATCAAACTTTTTCACACTGATTTTCCCATTAACTGAAATACTTTTTTTGTACATTGATTTTCCAATTACTTCTGTGGTTTATATGTAAAGGAATATCTAAAAAAGTTTGAACAGTGCCATAGTTTTTCGGAATGATTGAGATGAGGTGTTAGTATTACTAATGGTATAATTATATGGACTGTTATTGAACATGTTTTGAACATTGAATTTAGAACAATGAATACATGGACAACTTAAGAGGATCTTAGTTAGATGTGGTCTTAAGCTTGTGGCAGAGAACCTAAGCCTCACGTAAAAAGAACTAAACATTTCAATTTTTTTTTTCTATTCAAAACATTTGCTCAAATTTTTTAATCATTTTCAAATTATCAAGCTTTAAATACTTTGGGATTTGTTGTGAAGATTTACAAAAATATTTGTAGAAGTGTACAGTACTCATTTCATGTAACTGGTAATTACTGAACATATTGATACAATAGAAGCTGATTTTGTGTGTCTAGTTTTCATTGTTGATTACTCTGAAAGAAGTAGATATGTACATGAAATGAAGCACAGTTTACATATTTGTAAGTTTAATGAGGACTGGTAGTTTAATGCTACAAACTTTTGTATTAGAAAGAGTCCCAGTTCACCCATGATGTTAAAGGAAAAAATAAGATACTAGATTCCCATACGTTTCATCAAAAATAGAACTGAAAAATTAGGTTTTGAAACTTTTGATCATTATTTTTGTATATTATTAATATAAAATATATGTGAGTGTGTATGACAAGAATCAGGCATTGTAGCATTTAGTCAGTGTTTTTATATATTAGTATAAAATACACTTTGCAATATATATGTGCCAGGAATTAGATGCTGTAACATTTATTCATTATTTTTATACGTATTATTTGTATAAAATACACTTGTAATATCTCAAGTATTAAATATTGCAGCATTTTCATATATATTGAAGAAGTGTATTTTATACTAAAATGTAGAAATATTGAATAAAAATACTGATTAAATGTTGCAACATCTAATTCCTATCATATATATTGAAGAAGTGTATTTTATACTAAAATGTAGAAATACTGAATAAATGCCACAATATTTAATACCTGTCATATATATCGCACAAATGTACTTTGTATTAATAATATATAAATGCCACAATATTTAATACCTGTCATATATATTTCATATATATTGAAGAAGTGTATTTTATACTAAAATGTAGAAATATTGAATCAGGAATTAGATGTTGGAATATATATTCAGTATTTTTATATATTGTTAATACAAAGTACATTTGTGCAATATATATGACAGGTATTAAATATTGTGGCATTTATTCAGTATTTCTACATTTTAGTATAAAATACACTTCTTCAATATATATGACAGGAATTAGATGTTGGAATATATATTCAGTATTTTTACATAATAGCATAAAATACACTTCTGCAAATACATGCCAGGAATTAGAGTACGTTTGGGGTACTCTTATCTTTTTTTTGTTGTTATTCAATAAGCTTTAAATGACATCTGATTACATGTTTGAGAAATAAAAGATTAACACATGCATTGAAAAGTGCATACATAAATGTTGAGACATATTTTCCAGAAGTTAGATGATGTTTCTCCTTTAAGTATATAATTTTTACTTAAGGATGCTCTCCCATCATGAATTGTGATATGTGTGGTTGTATTGTAACTTATTCTATGGGAATTTGAAAATAATATGAAATTTTACATTTTTGATTACTTTCTTTATTTCTAGAAGTAATATAACCATTCTAGCTTATGTTAACTTTTAAGATATTTCACTAAGTTGCTTTAAAAAGCAACTGTGTTTTCAATCTAGTCGGTATGTAGACTGTCAGATGTTCTGTAATGAAAATATTAGACTTAGGAAGCCTTACATTTCAGTATTAAAAACAGAATATAAATTGTTTTTTCCAGTCATTGACTGACTCTTGTGGACCTTCAACTTCTCCTACTCCTGTGTCATCAGAAGGAACAAGTCAAGGTTAACAAAATTTGCATTGAAGCATCTTACAAGTGCATAATGAATTTTTAAAATTAAATTTTTTTATCTGTATTTATACATTTTTTTTAGGATATAGTTTTTTGTGTGTGTGCCACTCAGTATAGATGTTAATACATATTCACACCATTTACTCAAATGTTTTCTTATATCATCAGATTATAATGTTTACTTTTTGAATAGATAATACTTGAGCAGTATTCAAAGTGCAGACATACATGATAGTTAATAACTTCTGTCATGTCTACTAGGTTCAGCTGATCTCACTGACATTCACACTCCACCTTCCAACTTGCTTGTGACTTTTCTGGAATTTTCTTCTATTGTTTTCCAAAATACAAAAAGTAAGTTTTTTTTTGAGCTAATGTAGTTTTATGCTTTACTGAGTTACTTATTATCAATCAGAAATTTTTATAACATATTTAAAACAAAGTTGTTATTGATATAACTTTTTCAACATTGGTTTAAAGAATATTAAATGAATGCTTTTGACTTGAGTTGAATTGTAATATTTAATTAAACCATCCAGAATAATCATTGATGTTTAGATATGTGATTATTTACAATGTAGATGTCTGTCTATTAACTGGTTCAGTGTTTACAGTAGCTGAAGCTATTGTATATACATACACTGGGGCCCCACTAGGTATAACTCAGGTCTGTCTTGGACACAAGTGTTCATTTAAATTTATCCTTTCAGAATGTATTTTCAGTCTTTTACATGCTGGGTCAAACATTGCTGAATTATAAATTCTCCACAAATGACAGACTTCTGCCAGATAATACTCATTATCATCGAATAAGCAATTCAGTAAAATGAAACTTTATTCTCAAACTTTTTCATTCAGGTCACACTGTATGAAAATATGAATTTAAATAAACATGATATTTAATATTCAAAAAACAATTATTTTTATTAACTGTTGGATTATCAGTTATGCTTTCATTGTTTTTTTTTATAATAAATTTTTAATAATAAAACATGCAGTTAAATTTAGAACTAGAGATGGCTGCCTCATGACTAGTTAAGGGGCTTAGCCAATGAAATTGGCTTGGCACTTTTGAAAGGACCTTTTTATAATGCGGTCTCACATATGATGCAGTCTTGTGATATGGATCACATTATTGTGGTACCCCAGTGTATTAACAATCTGTCTCTTTTTACTGATTCTATGTTTAGAGTAGTTGAACCTATCATATATATAAAAGATAACTACTTTGTAACTATGTATATATTGGTAGGTTCAACTACTCTAAACATAGAATCAGTAAACAGAGTTGAACCTACCACATATATACATAGTTACAAACTAGTTATCTTTCTGTTTACTGGTTTTATGTTTAGAGTGGTTGAACCTACCATATATATACATAGTTACAAAGTAGTTATCTGTCTATTTACTGATTTTATATTTAGAGTAGTTGAACCTACCACATATATACATAGTTACAAAGTAGTTATCTTTCTGTTTACTGGTTTTATGTTTAGAGTAGTTGAACCTAAGGAGACTACTTTGAGGGTGATTAGGTTTCCAACGCTCCAGGTATGCCAGTTTTTATTCCCCGGCCAAAGGTCGGATACTTTTCTCACAGGCCTCGTATGTATTTAGCTGTCAGTACTTCAGAACTATACATGATACAACCTATATAGATTAACAAGATTATATATGCATTGTTACGACAGTGGAAGTCATGTAATGCTGGAAGCATGCGCACTGGAGTTTCTCGAAGGATCATGAATTTGCCCGGCAACTCTAGTCTGATCGAGCTGCCCTCTTTTTTAATATATAAGCCTGGTGAGAAACACCAGCGGGGGCAGATAGACTGAAGAGATAGATAATTGAGTCAAGTGAACAGTAGGCACCATAAGTAAAGTGTGTGAATCACTGTGATTTATAGCGTGTG
>NW_013668779.1:8885-28154 GCF_000517525.1 Limulus polyphemus
AAAGCAGTTACCTGTCTATTTACTGGTTTTATGTTTATAGTAGCTGGAGCCACCATATATGTACATATTAACAGTGTAGTTACCTCTCTGTTTATTGATTCTACATCTATTGTAGTTGAAGCTACCATATATATTTATATACATAGTTATATATTTATATAGATGCTAGCTGGATTACCCATCCCTTGGATGGAAATTATATAAATTCATGATTAATGCTCATATATTTTTTTTCAGCTGAAGCAAACATTCAGACTGCTAAACTGTGTTTTACCATTCTCATTTGTATTGCTGAGGTAATTTTTTCTTTTTTTCATAGAGATCTATCATAAGACTTGAAAAGACAAAAATTGATGTTTTCTATATATCTTTATTTACTTTTATGTTTTAAGAAAAATAACTGAAATTTAAAAACTTATTTGTAAATAGCAGTAATATATATGCATATGTAATGTATTTTACAAAATACTGGTTCTCTAGCACAAACCGAAGACTGACTACTTTGTAATGGACAGTTTTATACTATTGGATATGGTAACATGACTGCACTTGTGCATCACTGCAACTTCTGTAATACTAATCTGGCATGGCTGAAAGACCAATGAAATAAAAAAAATATATATATATATATGTATAATGTTATGAGACTAAACATTTATAGTTTCTTGTTATAATTTATAGTCATTTCAGAATGAAAAAAGCATAACTTATATCTATTTCCTTATTTTTTATATTGGTTATGAGGTTGGTCAAATCAACCAAACCCGTTCAGAGATACAATAGTGAAAATAACATAAAATATAAAGCTTTTTCTAACAAAAACTTTAGATAATTATCTGGAAATTATTAGAAGGTTACAAAGATTTTACATGTGTAATTTGACAATTTTCTGATGCATAAAAATATTTTTAATCTTAAAATCAAAATTACTTTGCATGTTGGATAGTAAACATTTCAAAAGAAAAAATGCATGAGCAAATCATTACTTAAAAAATATTAAAAGTTTGATATTTTGTGTACTAAAGCCTTGTAATGTTTACTGGTAATCTGCAAAATTTCATAAAGACATGCTTCCTGTTTTAAAAGTTATAGTTTGAAAATTGTAACAAACACAGAATGGTTACAATGTCGGTTTTTGGGACTGAGCCCATAGTGAAAGAGATAATACTGTTTCTGGGTATGTGAAATAAAACTTTCGACTGACAGTTTCCAAAGATCAGACAAATAAATTTAAATAAATTTCACATTTGCCTTGGTTTGTTACACTAATCTATTAGATTCATTCATAAATGATGTCTCAAACTAGAGTGGTTGAAGTGGTTGTATCATTAAATATTGTAGTTATCTATCATCATTCTTATTTTTGTATAACATCTGAGTGTTTGATGTTGTTTACAGGAAAAGTTATGCTGAGAAGAATGTCTTCTTTCTGAGCGTGTCTATTAGATACAATCATTTTATAATACTGGTCCATTCCACTCATTTTCCCCTGAATGCAGTTCTGCTAATTGTATTCTGACTTTGATTGGCTGTGTACTTTTTTTTTAGTCTAGATTATCATCATACTGCCCTGTAGTTTAATTTTTTTTCTTTTCATGTTGATTAGTTCTCGCCTTCTTTAATGGTTAGGTATTCTGTCTTTCAGTATTTGAGAGGTAAGTATTCCTGATTTTAATTTTACATTTTTAAGGTGAAATAAGTTTCAAACTGGTACTTTATCTGAAATAACTTCTCTCCAGCATACCCACAACTGAATTTTCATCACAGCTACAACTTTCAATAAAATTTAAATTGTGGTAGGAAAACAGAGCTTATGTAAGATCCTCTGATGCTTGCATAATAAGTCATATAGAAGGTGGGAGAGAAGAGAAGTATTTTTGTTGATGTATGATCAACATTTATTATTTCATAGGTTAGTACCTGTTTGAAATTCATTTTAATCCTAAAAATGTAAAATTTGATGTGGTGGAATTATATTTGTCAGGCCCATAAAATTTGTTAAGCAACATAAAAATGAACACATACTGTTTGTTGTGCTCCATCTGATGTACAGTTGATATGAACTGTTTCTCAGCTGAACAGGCTATTATTTAGAAGCTATTTTGCTTCATAATTTATTTCTTAAATCTGTGTTTTAAAATTTACATATATTTTCTTTACAAAGTGTTTTGGTTATTTGACATTATAAAAATTGAATTTGTACAACATGGGATTTTCTTTAACTACTTGTGCTGCTGTTTTGAACGACTTGTAATTTATGTTCTCTTTTTCTTCTTAACCAGGATCAATATGCTAATTCTATCATGCATGATATTAACATGGTTTTTAAAGTTCAACTGCACAGAGTGGTAAGTAGCAGCTACCTTTAAGAATTTATTTAGGTTATTTTCATATTACCTAGTTCAGGCCTTGACAAATCCTGGGCACCAGGTCACCATGGTGACTAAAAATTTCATATTGGTGCGTAGTTGTTTTTTCATTTTATTCTTGCATAGGGCTGTGCTAAATGGAACTCGATTCTAGAACAGTTCAGGACTCTTTGAAATCCGGAACTATTTTCACGTTCTTTGAGTCCTAACTCGAACTTTGTTTCTAGGATTTTAATGGTGGATTCAACCCTTTTTCAAGTTTTTTCAGGAGTGAAGTGCTGTGGTTGCACAACATATTACTAATTTCATGCCATTTTGTTTTTCTTCTTTCTTTTAATTCAAACAATCAGTGTGCATGTTTAGACTCGGATGGGGTCAAAAACAGTTAGTTCAGGCAATACTATCAAGTGGTTGTTGATATCATGATGATTAGCATGCACTCGTTGCTGTGAAAGTAAATAAATATATGTAGCCCCCATTTCCCAGTACAAACAATAGTGAAGTTAGGTTAGGCAGACCTGGCTCCTAAAAATATTTGTTGAGGCCTGACCTACTTGATTTGTATATACTCCTTATGCACATTAATTAATAGATCCTTCTAGAAATGAAGTAGACACACATTTTGCTAGTTCTACTAACACCAGTTATGATATATTATGTTTATTTTCTTTGTTTTAGGCTTTGCTGCTTAGGAAATGCAAAAGTGCAAGCTCCTGTCGTATCTTGTTATTCTTGTCATTGATTAATCTATATAGAAATTTCAGATTATAATTTAGTAGCCAATTGACTTTCGACAATGACGCTTTCTCTTGAAAGAAATGTGTAAGTAGTGATGTCTACAGCTAAAGAATGACATAACATATACATGTATTTTTTAATTTTATTATATACTTGTTAATAAGATTTTACACCAAAAAACTATCTGCACTAACCCAGAAATTCAAAGATATTTTAGTGTACACACCCAGTGATGCTACATTTAAAAGAGAAATTGTACAAAAGTGAATCTTATATTAAACTATTAAAAACTTACCGAGGCTTACATTGGTGATTAATGGGGTGTGTCCTGAAAGTACCACCCAGGGTTTAATCATCATTGTTTGTGTTAAGGCAACAAGTTGTACAATATACACACCAAAAAGTCACACATCTTGCAAAGTATGTTAAAATATATTTTCAATTAGTTTTCAATATTACACATTTTTGTAAAAATATTTAAACCAATCAATTATGTCTTTTTTTTCACTTTTTAAATCAGTTTTAGCCTTGCTGAAATTTGCAGAGTTTCAGAGATTTTTACATGATACTGCTCCTTCACTGCAGGTAACTTAGTTGATACTAGTGCTAATACATTTTATTTAAATAAGCATGTGAAAAATGAATAAATCAACAGATCAAGCTCACTCAGTCCATATTTAATGTGCTTGTTAATTGACAAACACTTACATTGTGAAAATTGGTAGGAAGAGAAATGTTGTGTTTATTTTAATTAAAAAACATGTGAAAGAGACCATTCATGTTTTGCTAACAGTGATTTCCATTTTTGCAGATTTTTAAAGCAAAACTTGTCTTAATTTTTTGTCTGGTACTGTGTTGTTTATATTGTTTTTCATTTGAATTTTTACAAGTTTCAACTAGAAATTTAAATTTTTAAAATAAAGAATTTTACATTTGTAGATAGCACTATAATTTTGACTGATATTTTTATGTAGGCAGTTCATTGTATGTTAATATTTTCAGCCCATGAGACACCGTAAAGTGTCATCAGAGAGACGTTCTCCATCACGTCCTCTTGCTTGTGCCATCCTTGACCTAATGGTTGAGTTCATCTTCAGCCACATGAGAAAAACACTACTTTTGGAACTTTTTAAGTGAGTTTGAACAACTGGTAGAATCATTGTAATATTACTTGTTACATCATGGAATTCAGATCTTAAAATTCAATTATGCATTAGATATACATATTTATTTGAATTTTTAGTTTAGTGCCTTACTAAGATTTACATGTTTCCACAAGATGCTTACGTAGTTGAAACAGTAAAGAAAACTTTTTACAGATGTTTCTTATTTTTATGTGATAAAAGTTAAGAAACCACATCTCAAGGTTAAAGTGAAGTTTTATACCAAATATGAAGTATTCTGGTCATGACTGGGCTCCATGAGCTGGGAAACTACATTTCAAGGTTAAAGTGAAATTTTATATCAGATATGAAGTATTCTGGTCATAGTTTGGCTCCATGAGCTAAAAAACTACATTTCAAAGGTTAAAGTGAAATTTTATATCAGATATGAAGTATTCTGGTCATAGTTTGGCTCCATGAGCTAAAAAACAACAATCTAAAGATTCAGTTAAAGCTTAGTTTTTTTATATGTAAGCTCTTTGAAGCTGAAAACTATCTAAAAGTAGTCTCAGCATTAAGCACGAGGGCTTATAGGGCTAAATTTCTGGGTTTGATCTTTATTGTTGACACAGCACAGATAGCTGTCACTGCTTGTTTTGTCTTGACTTGTTGACTGCTTTTATCCTTCACCAAAAATACTAATACTAAATATGAAGCCCCATGTATTATTAGATTCACCCTTAGTCACTGAGTTAGTCTGCTTCTCATCAACAACCCTGGACAAGGGCAAATGGAAAAACAAAATTAAGTTTCTTATAATGGTGATCTGTGTATTATATGCTTGGTATTTTTGTTGCCTTTTATTCACCACAGTGAACCTATGTTAATATAGGTTTTGAAGAAAACATACTAGTGATGATACTAATTTATTCTTCTGGATTATTCAGCAAGCAATTTGTTTAAAGTATCTAAAAAAAGATATATGAAGCTCAATCTAACACATGTCACAGCTCTAGATCAGTTTCAAGGAATTCCACCTTTCACAAGTAAACTTAAACAACCAAATTACCATACAAATAATATATATTTCACCACTGTAAAAAGCCTTGTTTTGTTATCAATTTGTTTCTTTCCAGAGTTAGTAATGAAGGGTGGAATTTCCAAAAAGTGGTTTGAGTGACAAGTAGTGAATCAAATGATTGATTGAGATTAATATTCCTTTTTAGTATCTTACTGAATAATTGGAAAGAATAAATCAGTAGTACTGATACTACATTTTCTTCAACTTCTATAAACATGCGTTAACTGTGGTGAGTACAAGATAATCAAAACACCAAAAATATAATAATAATTTCCAAAATACATTGCTTTTCCGTTAAGATATTGAAACTACTCTTTATACTTAGTATCATAAGTACCCTGTCATGTCAGCTAGAAACAGCAGTAATAAAGAATTCTAACAATGATTCGATCACTTCTCCAATCAGCTTATTTCCCTGTGAAAGGGATGTTTTGAAACATCCAATCAGTAGTAGAACTACTAAATAAAAATGACAGAGAATTTGTGGAGTTCAGCAATTTAGTTAACAGTGCCTGACTGAGAGAAACAAAGGGCGAAATTTTTGATAATTTTGTTTTGTAATGAACAAAGTGCACATGTCACAACATTTTACAGAGTTACATTCAAAATTAACTAAACTACCTTATTAACAATGTATATGAAAAAACTTGGCATCAAATTGTGGTTAATAAATAAAATTTTAATATATTTAAGTTCTTAATTTTTTAGAAAAATCTTTAAAAGAATCCTCAATCTCCCCTAGTGTGAGAACTGTGATGTTTACTGTCTAGATTTTCATTTTCTCTAAATGATGTATTATATTATGTTGTTTTATGTACAGAGAATTTTCTGTTTTGTTTCAATTCAAACTTTTTTCCCAGGTGGAACACATTGATTAGTTTAGCTGAATTTTTAATAGCTCTTATTGCATAGTTAAAAAGATAGAAATGTTATGATAGTTATAGGA
Organism: Limulus polyphemus; assembly: GCF_000517525.1. NCBI lineage: Eukaryota > Metazoa > Arthropoda > Merostomata > Xiphosura > Limulidae > Limulus > Limulus polyphemus. Next base: position 15,123 of record NW_013668779.1, read on the forward strand.
CATTGTCTGCTTGTAATTTGTTATTATTGTGGTTCTTGGCTGCATTATTTAATTAAATAAAAAAATATTTAGTGTAGTAGTACCATTAGTACAAAAATGAAAGGTTAAATTTCACTGACAGTCAACAGCAAAAAAAAGAAGTTAGGTAAATATTATGTTTCTTGTTTTTCATGTGTATTCTTCAGTTGTTATTATAACAGTAACTAAAATCTAAAAATTAGAAACTTTTTACTGAAAAAAAACAGATATTATTTATTTAGGGAGTATTGAGGATTTCTCAAATGGAATTTGTAAATTTTCAGATGAAGAAAAGCATTTTTAATTTTAACATGAAAATCACTGCACTCAGAGCAGTCAACACTGACTTCATATAATTATGGACAAAATTGTAATAAAAATACTTCACTAAAAATTTTGATTATTTGTCTACAAAATACCTTTAATATTTACTGAAGGCTTGCAAAATTTTGTGAAGATAGCTAAATACTTTCAGGGGTATACCAACTTTAATATATTATGGTTACAAATAGCAAACCTATTGAGATAAAGATAAGCTATATTTAATATCAAAATGGTTTGCGCATGACCTGCTGTTAAGTGCGCCATTGCAGAAAAAAAAAATTGTGCTCTACACTTTAGGGTGGTTGGTGTGTTATAAGAATGAAAGCTAAATCCTCATTATTAAATTAGACTAATCCAATTGTTGATAGTAGGTACTGATGAATAGCTGTCTATCATTTCAAAATTGGGATGACTACCACAGTATACGAAACACAAACAATCTAATATGAAACTGAGTGACATATTAAAGTTTTATTTTAGCTATAATTGTAATACTAGTAAACCTTCATAAATAATTCATAACAGCTTGTTTTGTAAGTTAATATGGGTCAGAGCAGAAAGTTAAGCCTTGGAGAGTTATAAGGCTTATCATTTGTGTTTTTGTCCATTTTAACACATTAGTATTTAAATTAATATAATAAAATTTAATATCTCCAAGTTTTAGTGCAGACCTAATAGGAAGTCTTCTTACACTATTAATCGATAGGGTGTGCTCTAACCAGTGAGGTAAAGTGATTACAGTGTGGTGTATAGTAGTATGTCAGAATTCAAAAACACGTGAATAAGTAGCAAAAGTCAATAACATGGTCCTAGAAACAGTACACAAAATAATGCATACCTCAAGCAGCTGGAGAATGAAATGAGTATTCATACTATACTGCAGGGCTATTGTCAAGATGCACAGTTGCCAGATAGAGCATGACTAGATTAGAAACTTGGATTGTTTCTAAACAAATAAGGTCCTTGAATGTAAAGAATTTTTGCTTAAGCAGTGTTCCTAAAATAGATTATTTTTAATCTGTAAGTGCACAAGAACTTTTGGAAGCTGCAAAAGTAGAAAACACCTGCGCAATTCTACCCACACATTGTACCCAGTCCATGTACTAAAAACGCCTGACAGAAAAACAAGACTACAATTATTCTTGTCACAAACTTTTCTTTCCTATTTAAAGTCATTTAATCAAAATACCATTTACAAAATTAGCAAGTACTTATAACATTCCATTGTAAAATGATTTAGTAATTAAATTTTTTTCCCTGTCACAATATATAGAAACATCACATTATTTACCACAGCTTGGGTGTGACTTGTTGAAGGTCTCTTCATGATGATCCTTTTGCTTCTAGTTAATCCATATTTCTTTGTTTCCAATGCCATTAAGTACAAGAGATATCCCCATGCTGGAATTTCTAAATTCCCAATCTAAATATATCTTTGCCACCTGAGTGTATGAATATTTTGTATTAGAAAATATTATTACATACACTTCCCAAAGTAATTCAGTTCTTAATGTCATTACATTACCAGCAAAATGCCAAGCAAAATACATGACATTCCACCTTTAATTTATCTTGGCTGTAGTTGTCATGTGAGTTGATGATATGAATATTCAAAGTTGTCTTAATATAACATACTTAACCCTCTGTATTAATGTAGTTTAATCTTTCTTCCTGTGAATAGTAAGATTATAAGAAATAGTGACAAAAATGTTTCAGTCAATTATTAAAATAAAAATTCTATGAACTCCAGTCTATACCACAAATTTTATTCTAAAAGATGTAGCTGAGCATAACACAAAGCTTTTTATTACAACCCATTAAACTTTTGTTAACAAAACCAGTGACATTGTATAAGTAACTCTCATCAATTGCTTATTTTTTTGGCCAATAAACCTCTAATCTATCATCATGCTTCTAACAGTCAGTACACTTTCTACAAGTTCATTGAGCTTCGGAGCATTTTTAAAACTAAATATTTGGTTTACTCTAGCACAAGTCATCATCAAACTTGATGTTGAGTTTGCTCTAGTCAGCCATCTTTAAACCTGCAACTTTGTTGATCTATTCACTTACTATCTTCATACTGGGGAAAAAAACGTTTGATATTGTTTAGGAGATTTTAGAGATTACATAAATGAAATTTGACAATTTTCAGATGAACACAGTTATTTTTAATCTTAATATGAAAATCACTTTGCCCATGGAGCAGCCTAAACTTTGACTCCATATATTCATGGAGAAATATTTAGTAAAAATAATTCATTGAAAATTCTGATTTTTTTTTTTTTTCTTCAACAAAAGACTTGTAATGTTTTCTGAAAGCTTGCAATATTTTGTGAAGATAAACAAAACATATTAAAAGTTATAGTAAAGAAACTCTAAAGGTCCATTTGGGATCACAAACTCGGTTGAATTAACTGAACTTATAAGGATAGGGTTAAATGTTAATTTATTATCTACATTTTGGTGCCAAGTTTATTCATATATAATGATATACAGTTGTTTAATTGAAAAGTCATATCATGCACACTTTGACCTAACAGTAGGATGAAGGTTAAATAGTTAACCATCAGAAGTAATCTAAAGACACAACAATTTATTTCAACTACAGTAGGAACCTTACTAGAAGCTCATCAAAATTTTGTATTATATGTGGTCTGTGCCAGATGGAAGTACGTCATATCTTTGAACAAAGTGTATATTGAAATAAAGATTTGCAAAAGTCTGGGTATATATTTGTACAGCCAGTGATACAATATTTCATGATATTGAACATGATGTGAAAGTTTTTCCAAGGGATTTATAATGGTATAGGTTATAGCTTTATTGGTAAGTTAAACACCTGGAAGGTAAAAAAAAAACGTCAGGTTGAACTCTGCATACTATCAAGCTTACATTCAGTAACCACTATACTATGAGGAATTGTGACTTCTGTATTGAATGGAAGCCAGTTGGGTATGTCTTTATTCGATAAAGCATCCATCCACATGTCCATTCTATATGTCAATGTCTCTGCAAATTGCAAAAACAAATGGGAATTTTTACTACACTATTCACAGACTTCTTCCATAGATTTCTGTGTCTTTGCATCATTCAAATGGACAATTGAAAGTCATTTTCTGCACAAGATTGATAAACTTTGAAAATTACAGGAATAGAAGGAAGACAACAATGATCTCAGTAAATTGCATAGAATCGTCCTGCAATGGAAATTACACTCCAGAGAAGCAGTTCATAACCAAGAATATCATGTAAAACATCTGGTGGTAGAAACAAAGGCTGTAAGGTTTAGACACTCATCCTTGTGTCATTGTGATAGGCAGTGAACACTCCTTTGCAGTCTTCAGACATTAGGCAATGTTTATTATAGTTTATTACTTTCAGAACTGAAGGCTAAATTTGCTCTATATCCAACCTTTAGTATTTGCAATCTTTAATTCTATGGAGCTGTTTACAGTATACATGAAGTGCTTATATCTTTCTGAGACTTTTTTATTCTTTTGTCACATGATAATTATGGATTATCAATCAGAAATGGAACTTTTGTATTAATTAAGAAAAATTATATTTCTAACATAAATGATATGAAGTTCCTTTTGATATTATTTAATCATTCATTCTTTTATTTATCTACTGGCTTGACCCCTGGTGGGTCAGTGCTAAGTTACAGGCTTACAACACTGAAGTCCAAAAAATTTATTGAGTAAAAACTAGAATGAGAAAAAATAATTATCAACCAAAAATTTTTTGAGAGTGAAAAATATATTTGAATTAAACAGGTTAGATAAATAAGAATTCAACAAAATTAATAAAGTTAAAAGAGATGTGATACTCGCCCAACTGTTTGAGAAAAAAGGGATTGAAAAATTCACATGGTACTGTCCATCTCCAGTATTTTGATGAACAAATTATTTAGTCACAATCAGGAGAAACAGGGCAAATAAAAGATAAGTTTTAGTCCTAGGATACATAGGTAACATTAGTTTCAATTTTGTAAATGAAGAATACTGAATGCAGGGTGGTTAATTTTCCCAGAATTCAGCATGATTGGGTGTTGTGTAAGGAAAGTTAATTGAGGTTAATGTTAATTAAAGAAATAGATGATTGTCAAAGAAGAAACTGGTGATTGGGTCCAAGAGACCCCTCCTATACTTCCTAGAGTTAACCATGTTTGCTTTGAAACCTCATTCTGGCTCAGAAATAATATTATATTCATCTTTATCTTGTAGAAATCTGTGTTATGCTACAATACGTGTGTCATTACTATATAACGTACTCTTGATCAAACACAAATTTTGTGACTTCATACCATATACTTAAAGAAAATAATCTGAACAAGCATAAATCTGAGAGCTGCTGTGATTCAAATTTGCTTTAGCCAACTAAATTAACTCATTTCAAGTACTATAAGTTTTCATTTCACTGACTATTAACAATATTAACTTCTGTTAGATTCTACTCTTGATAACCACTGAAATATAAAGTAATGCTTAAGACATTCAAAACACTGTGACTGATAGTTGGCTAAAGAATTATCTTGATCAGTGGAGTTGCATGTTTTAAATTCCAACTCCAAAAATGGTGTGTCAAAATTAAATTTTCTATAGTTAAACCACTTATTACAAATACTTGGTACTGTGCACAGCATGGTCTGTATAGCTTAATTTTATACTACCATGTATTCAAATTCAACGTGTGTGATAATGCCATGTAAAAGCATTACACTTATTGTCATAACTTAACCATAAGAAGCTATATAATTTTAATAATACTATGCTATTATATTTCAGTATATAAATTAAAATAATATCATAGCAAATATATTTTAAATAGATCTTTTTGTTTATTTGGTTTGTTTTGAAAGTGCTGTAAAATTTGCTGAAGAGCCCACATGACTCAAGCTAAGCTTATTTGTAATTTTAATTACTTTAGTCAACCTAAACAGTTGTACATATATATATATAAATGCAGTTCTTACTATGGATTACGGAATACTTCTGTTTTTAAGAATCAGTTGATCTTCTGAGACCAATAAATCTAAAGATAGGAAATTCCACCCATTGGAACTTTATGTAGGGTCTTTATTTTTTACATACATATACACACTTTAAATTCCCAGACTGTTTAATACTTTCTTTTAGAAAAATGGCTAGATGTAAGCTAATGGTTAGTATGGCAGACTTTGAATCAGAGGGACCTTGGTTTATGTACTGTTACCGTCATGCTCTGTACTTTTAGTTTGTAGGTGCATTATAAAGGTGATTGACATATCCCATTATCAAATTAGAGTAACCTAAGAGTTGACCATAGGTGCTGTTAACTAGCGGCCTTCCCTGTACTCCTACAAAATTAAGGATGGATAGCAAAGAAAGCCCTTATATAACTTTACAATAATATCCAAAACAAACAAATATTTAAAGAAATACACACCAACTAAGAATATATATATATATACACACACACACACATACACACACAATTTTTATTGTGTGATGTATAAAACAGGTTTATAGAATATGAGTTTTAGGAAAAGCAATTCACAGCTCACAACTGTAGGCATAGTTTTTGAAACCCTGACAGATAATATAGTTTAATGAAGTGTGAGATACTAATAGGAATTGTCCTTCAATATAAACTGCTATATTCATTCTTAAATACTGCACACCTAAACTTGTATCAGCTGGCTAGAGAGTGTAAGTACAATTAATGTTATATAGGAGGGTGATGTTGCAATAACTCCAGTTAGCCAGTTGTTGAATAATACAGAGTGATTATAAATAAATCCCCTATATAGGAGGGTGATGTTGTAATAACTCCAGTTAGCCAGTTGTTGAATAATACAGAGTGATTATAAATAAATCCCCTATATAGGAGGGTGATGTTGTAATAACTCCAGTTAGCCAGTTGTTGAATAATACAGAGTGATTATAAATAAAGCCCCTTATTTAAGATGATTATATCTTGATATATTTAAAACTATTTGTTGTAGGGGAACAAAATTTCACCAGAGACGAATTAAAAATTAAAGGATATATTTAGGAATGTTTGGACTTCTTATTTCTCTTTCCTGGACAGTATTTATTGATTCTTGCAATTTCATTTCTAATGACTGTCAAAGTAATTCAATATTCAAAATGTATCTGGTGCAGATCTATAGTTCTCACCATTCAGGAAGTGGACATCAGATTTCTTTTTACAATTACCTTTTGATAAAGCAAAACTGCTATCATTTTCATAGCAAAGTTGGATAATAGCTGCACAATTTTACACAGTGACACTCATATTTTTTAAATCACCTCTCATATTGTTGAAAAGACAAGAAATAATGAAATAAAAACAATTAAGAGAAAATGTTTTTAGGTATATAGCATAATATGATTGTCAATGAGTATCTGGTGAAAGTTACTCTCCAATGAGAAGAGGTTTACAAAGACAGATCCATATTCATTGTTATTACATGTTTGTAATAACAATGAATATGGATCTGTCTTTATAACTATTGTGTAAGTTAATCCTTTGATTATAAAGTATTAAAGTAAGATTAACAGTGACTTGTATACTGTTTTGTTCTCTCAGGTTGTCTTTCTTTTCTATAGGATTGTTATAGGTGTTTATTTTGTCTCGTTTTCCTACATTAGTGTTCTACATGGGCTCTAATATGCCAACTTCATATGTTATTGAATTTTAGTGCAAAGCTACACAAAGGAATTAGCTAACTGTGCTTTATCCACAATAGGGAATAAAACCCCAAATTTTAGCACTGTAAATCTGTAAACTTACCACTGGCCCACCAGGGACTTTTATATTGTGTACATGAAATTTTATTTGAAATACTAGCACAGACTCATCTATTGACTGAGTTAATGATAAAAAACATGTTCTACATTTTTAAATGTTTTGTCAAATTCTAATCACTAGAAATGTAAATGATATTACCAAGTGAACAAAAATATGATATTTGATTATAGAAAAATTGTAGTTAGAAATTTAGAAGTTCATTTTCACAACTTTGGATCAAGTTTAGAAATAACAAATGAAAACTTAGTAAGCATGCAATTTATTTGGCATTCAATTTGTTGTGTATATAATTTTATTTCATGCTCAATTTTAAAATAAGGTGTGTTTTTTTGTTGAGCTGTTTTGATCCTAGCTAAGTGTTGAAAAAGTCATTTCTTTCTAGTCGCTGTCTAGGAATCATTCATCGATTGTTGTGCTACCAGAAAAAGTGTCGGGTACGACTACAGCATAATTGGAAAGAACTTTGGACAGGTGTGTGGTTCTTATTTACTTTAACCATTTTACTGACTTAGAGGGGTTTTTTTTTCCTGTTTTCTCATAACATTTAATTTTACATTTTTTTCTTTAATTTGTTCACTAGTAGTTCAGCATTTTCTGGTTACAGCAAACTGTATATGCATTAAAAAGCATAAACTCCCCACGCAAAACGTACAGACATACTTGAACACAAATATATTACAAAACAGAATACACAGGTTAAGAAAGATTGAATATATTCTGAAATGGACTTACCTCCTCTCACTCAAAAGCTATCTCGATCATTGTTTTCATGAATTTGCATTTGAAATTTTCTCGTTCTCGATTTCTATGTGTTTTAATATAAATTCGAGGTTTTCTGTGGCAGATAATGTTATTACCATGACAGGCAACAATGGACATGGCACGACTTCCCAGAACATTGGGTCAACTTTATCTGCTGAGGAAGTGCATGCCTTAATTCGTAGGGAGCTAGAATCTTACATTCGGCCAACGTTTTCTTCTTCTTTTCAACGTGACATTGTTTCTGAGGATGAGGACACTCATTCAGTTGCCACTTTTGTGTCTCTTTTTTTTTAAAGCACCTTCCCCCAATTGCCAGTCACCACATCTTTCAAGTGGGGGGAGCTTTGTTTCCTTCCTTTCTTCCTCTAGCTTCAAGTTCTTCCAGAAGATTTGTGGTAACTTTTTGAACATGTACACTTCACACCAGTTTGATATACCTGTAGTAGGCCTGGTTCCAATGCCCTTTGCATTGTTATCTACTAGATATGGCTGTGTCTTCCTCCCATGGACATTCTAAACATGTCCCTTTGTCAGGGGTAAGTCTTACTGCTTCCTTTCATCTATGTTTTCTTTTCAGCTTCCCTAATCTTAGCATCTTCTTTACGGATCCCACCTTGTGGCAAGTGTTGTCTAGTCAGGTATGCTTTGTCTCAAGCCTGCACTAAATGAAGTAACTATATAACACTCATGGTTAAGGTGAGGTATTTCTGTAAAGCCACTGGGTGCTTTCCTGGTGATGTATATGTATATCTGTGTATTAGAAATCATTAACACTATATCTGGTGGACCACTACTCATGGACTTCATGAGTAAAGCAGAAGGGGATTTCTGCCAATTCTTTGATTCTTTAATTGGGTTCAGTCTGCTTTTCAAAATAGGGAAACTCAGTCACCCATTTTACCCTGTGTGATGTTCCTCCAGACTCCCCACTGCCTTTTTATCCTCCTATTTTTCTTCTAGTGAAGCATGGGAGTCTTTACCACTCTCAATTCTCAGTCACTGGTAGACCACGGGGCCTTCCTCGTGAATGTAATTCCATGGTACTATATTCATGCTAGTTTATCCACTCAGTGAGAATAGGACAAATCTGGTTTCCTATGGGCACTTCCCCCAGACGTTTTCTGCCTGGGCAGACCACCCTAAAAAAAACAGTGATCAAATAATTGGGGCCAGCCTACATGGGATCCTCATCATAATTCCAGATGACAATGCCCTGTTCTTACAGTTATGTGTAGTAGATGTCTCTCTTCTCATTAATTCCAGATACAGGATGTCTCTGCCCTGCATTTACAGTTGAGTGAGTTATGATTTTGACCATAATACTGGTTACAGCTTTCTCTGTTCTTACAGGTGAGTTGATGTGATGTCAAGACCCTGTAATCCCAGGTTTGGTTTGTCATACTTCTTGCTCCCACTGTGTCAGGTTACAGCTGTTGCTTACTTCCTCTTCGTAATTCTGTTTGCTTGATGATCCATTCTGTATACTTACGGTTGGGGTTGTCGGGTATCGATAACATGGTTCACATGTTTTTTGTTGTTGTTTTTTGTATTATATGTTGTTACAGCTTGCAAGCACTACCTTTTTCTACCCATTTTGTGTTCCTTTCCTCATTCCTGGGTGAAGAGCATACGTGTTCCAGAAGTAGTGTGGTACCCCACAGATGTGCTTCATTTTCACCCCTGAGCACATCCGTTCATTCTGGGTGGTTGCTTTCCACTTGGTTTATTTTTTGTGCCCTCCACTTTTACAATGTGGGATTCTAGATTTTGTGTGAGAAGAGGCAAGCTCATTTTGGAAGTTAACATTTTCTTATACTGAAAATGTATGTCTGATAGGTACTTACCTCCTCTAACACACAATTCCTGCCCTTTCTCCCCACTAAAACTGCTGTTTTTATTCTAGTACCTGCAAATTCTTGAAAGTGAGGATTGAGTGGGAATAGCAGAGAGAACTAGCTGTGCTGTTATAGGTGGTGCAATACTATTGGTAGAGAATAGTCACATGATATGTACATGTTCAGAAATGGCATAAAACTGGTGGGGTATAAAGACTGGTGCACTGATTCCAAAAAATCTTTTAGCAATGCTTAGAGGGCAGACAACGATCGAGATAGATTTTGTGTAAGAAGAGGTATGTATCTATCGGAAATACTTTTCAGTGTAAGAAAATGTTAACTTTCATAATTTTAAGGTAAGTATTTCAGCTTTCCTCTACTCACTTTGCAGTTAGAGCTGACAGAACTTCACATGGTAAGCTGCAGGAACCTAATACTGAAACCCACTGAAATTGAGCAATTTTGAGTGGAATTGATTGACATTGATTAGTAAGAGCAATAAGAAATGTTCTCAAGGCCTTAAGGACAACTTTCAATCGGAACAAATTATTGTAAAAGCAAGATAAAAATACCAGAAAATGAAACTACACAAGTAAACCTTAACATGCTTTTTAATACTATATTCTGAAAAAATTAAAGTTCCCAAATTAGTCTTAACAACTGTCTTTGTCTCCTAACGTTATGAGACTTGTACTTATTGATAGAGAATACACTAGACTTATCAACCATTTTATATAAGATTACCAGACTCATACAATATTGATGGAGCATATGGTCTCAATTTACCACTTGTCTTACGTAACATTAGCAGGCTCATACAGTATTGATAGAGCATACAGTCAAAGCTTATCAACTTATCTTAAACAAGCATCAGCTTTATATAGTACTCCTATGACACTATTACAAGCAGGAAAGTTTCAAGGCCACATGACATGTAACTAATTAAGAAACTACCAAAAACAGTAGAATTACACTGTGCCTAGTAGAAAATTATTAAGCTTGCATGGAACTTCTCAAAATAAACATGTTCAAGCCTATATAGCACCACCTCAACCACAAAAATGTTAAACCTGTGGTATTATGATAAGTAGGAATTTTTAAAGGTAATGTACCTAACATAAAGTTATCAGGGAAGAAAGGTAATGCATCTAGCAGAAAACTATCAAGGTAGCATGGTAGAGTGTCAAGACAATAAAGTAATTACTTTAGTGGATAGATATCAAAGCTGCATAGACCTATGTTTAACAGAAAGGTATCAAAGTTGTGTGATACAACACAGAATATTTAATGTTATGTAGCATTAGACTTTGAAGTAAATGTTCAGGGCTATGTGGTACTATGTTGAAGAAAGTGTCAAGTGATACTTCATTAAATAGGAATGGTTTGTGTTTATGTTGAATTTATTTTTCAGCATATTCAACATCATGCATATTGGTTCAGACTTTTAGTTTATTTGCAGCATCTTTTTTTTTAAATACATATTTGAATGATAACTTTGTTTGGGAATCAGTATCTAGAACAATAATTAACTTTATTGCTTTGTTAAATAATTTCTCATATTGTAATGCATACTTATATTTCTGTATTTTACTCTCTCATAACCATTTGTTCATAAAAACATAAAAATGTTAAGACTTAAGAAAAATAATTCATATTAAAAATATTTTCTTTATATTCTTAGCATTAATCAATCTTTTGAAGTTCATGTTGAGTCATGAGTCAGACCTAGTTAAAAAGTACAACACTTTCCAGTTAGCTCATCAGGTACGTCAAAGCGTATTTTCCTAAGATATTGATAAGTAATGTTCTAAAACCTTTTATAGCCAATTTTATAGAACAGTTGAAGAGTGCCATCATTTGAACCTGCAAATTATTTCTTTTTATATTGTATTCCTTTATCAATGACCTGTAATATAAGAAATTGATTATAAAACACCTTTCTAAGAGTTAGTGTACATACTTGTGACGTATACTTGCGTATCTTTGTTTTCATATATACTGTGAGTTGTATAATCTTTGATCATTCTTAACAATGTTTCACATTTAGTATTAAGTTAAATCTTTCATTCAGATAAATTTCATTGTTACTCACATCTAGTTTACAGTTCAATCTTTAATCTCGTTTAATGTCATGTTAAGTGTACAGTTAAATCTCAAATTCAGTTAGATGCCATTGTTGCTCACATTTAGTGAACAGTTAAATCTTTCATCTAGTTATATATCATTGTTGCTCAAGAGTTAGTCTAAATCAAGTGGTTTTCACTTTGAGTTTAATTGTGGAATATGTTTTGTTCCTTCATAAACATGAAACTCGTAGTTACAAATTAAAGTTTGGCTGTAATTAACTTCACAATATAACACTAATTAGATAAAAATTTGGATTATAAATATTCTTTCATTACATCTTAGAACACATTTTCAAATGTTTTTGATGAGAATTTGCAAGCTAGTTGTTTGTTTTTAGAAACTTTACTGGGTAGCTGTTACTTCAGAAAAGCTAAATATACAGTTTATACAATATCCTGGTTTATCTATGCATGTTTAAAATAATAATTTGACTTCCAAAGAAAGTTGCCAGGTATCTACATGAATTGGGCATCAAAGACTATTTGAAATGTTTTCTATTAACTAAAAATTTAATACTATCTGCTTCAGTGGAATTAGAGTATAATTCTATAAATGGGGTGGGGGTGGGGGGTGAAAAGGAGGTCAAAATGTAGGAAAAATTTGTAAATTGTCACCTTTTTAAATCTTAGAACCTGCACATTCATGCAAACTCAGCTGTCTAGTTATATGATAACATAGGCCTGTGAATGTAAACTTCTTAAAAGTTATTTTGGTTTTAATAATGGATTTCCCATAATTCAGCTATGCAGATCTTGAAAATAATATAAATTTTTTTCTATTACATAAGGATTTTTTACAAATTGGGAAGGAAAAAAAAACTCTTACTTAGATCAAATTATTTCATTTACCACAATGAATATTTTTTATTGTTATGTGTGTTTCTCGTGGTTTCTAGAGCAATCAATAAGACACTTTGTGATTGGTCCAGTGAAATCTGTAGCCAGTGGTTGTCAACATTTTAAGCATAACAAAATGTGACCCAATTTCAATGAAAATGATGCACTTATGTAAAAGTACATATGACATTTTTTGAAACCTGTGGTTGATGAGCCAAGTATACACCTGGAAAAAAGTTAAGCACCCCGTGTTTTTTTCAAGTGATTCAGATTCGACGTTCTTGTGACTGATTATAAATTACCATTGAATCTAAACGTGTTTATCAAATGAA
>NW_013668779.1:28987-43978 GCF_000517525.1 Limulus polyphemus
GTGTAAATATGCCTTACAGTTTCTTTTACTGCACCATGCTGTTTGTAATAGATGTGATTGTGGACTATTGTATTATTTTGTATTAAGTATCACATGGTCCAGTGGAATGATATAAGGATGTGTAAATATGCCTTACAGTTTCTTTTACTGCACCATGCTGTTTGTGATAGATGTGATTGTGGACTATTGTATTATTTTGTATTAAGTATCACATGGTCCAGTGGAATGATATAAGGATGTGTAAATATGCCTTACAGTTTCTTTTACTGCACCATGCTGTTTGTGATGGATGTGATTGTGGACTATTGCTCTGCAGCTCATTTCTCACCAAAGGAATCTTTTATGCACTATCTCTCACCTCTTTACATACATTCCACAGTCCATCAGCCATGCACGTATGATAACTTCCAAAGCCTTACTTAACCCTCTTGCTATGAGCAGGTCAAAGTGTGCGTGTCACGACTATTTAGAGAGTTGCATTCAAAATTTAATTAAACTACTTTATTATCATGATATACAAATAAACTTGGCATAAAAACATGGTTAATAAACCAAAATTTAATGTTATATAAGTTTTTAATTTTATGAAGAAATATTTTTAAAAATCCTCAATCTTACTCTAGTATGAGAATTGTGACATTTGCTTTTTAGATAGACCCTATTCTGTACTTTATTTACCACTCTTCCAAGAAGTATGGAATTTAACAATTAATACTATATTATTTATAACTATTACAATGCCAAGATTTTGATCTATTGAATGATGTATTATGTTGTTTTCATTAAATAGAGTTGTCTATTTTGTTTCCAATTCAAACTTTATTCCCCCACATCGATGAGCTTAGCTGATTTTTAACAGTTCTTATTGCTAGAAAAATTATGATAGTTATAAGATATTGTCTGCTTTTTATGTTTTATTATTCTGTGTTTTTAAGTGTATTACTTAATTAACTTAAATATTATTTAGTATAGTGGTACCATTAGTATAAAAAAGTAGGGTTAAGTTTCATCAACAGTTGACAGCAAAGAAAAGGAAACCCAGGTATGTATTATATTTTTGGTTTTTCATGTGTATCTTTTATTTATTAATATAAAAGGAACTAAGATTTAAAAATTAGAAACTTATTAGGTTAGATAAGGTAAGATAAAGAATATTAATAAAAATTTCATGAGATACGGTTGCGAGCAGCTCATGAGTAGGTTATGCATTACATAATTCAATAGGGAAAAGTGAGGTACATTTTTGCCAAGTGATTTACAACTTGTGTGGTTTGATTATTAGTTAGACATTGTTCAAAGGGCAATAAAACAATAAAATTTAAATAGAAATAGATGTATACTGTTACAGCTTTAAGCTATTGAAGATAAACAACAAGTCTAATTTCCTGTAACAAATTGAAGTCATTCTATAAATAAAAATGGTAATTTAGATTTATCTTGTATTTTTTTTATAGTGGTTACAAGGTTTAAATTGACAGAGTTAGGGTAGAGAAGATAACAGACAAAATATAAACTTTTACTGAAAAAAAAATGCTTGAAATTTATTTAGGAGGTTTTAGAGATTACGCAAATGAAATTTGATAATTTCCAGATGAAGGAAAGTATTTTTTAATATTAATATGAAAATCACTTTGCACTCAGAGCAGTCAACACTTTAACTCCACATATTCATGGAGAAATCTGTAGTAAAAATAATTTGTTAGAAATTTTATTTTATGTCTATAAAAGACTTGTAATGCTTACTGAAAGCTTGCAAAATTTGTGAAGATACACAAAACATATTAAAATTTATAGAATGGAAACTCTAAAGGTCAATTTGGGGTCAAGATTTATGTTGAATCGAATGAGCCCGCAGTTCTAATGAAGACTCTTATGTTAGCTCTGTTTTTGTGTTGCTTTTAGCTGTGAACTGTTTAACTTTTTACATGCTGTGTGACTGGTAAATAGTCATGAAAGAGCCTGTTTTGTTTGAATCATACATTGCTTTTCCAGTTTAGTTTAATACCACAGATATCTCTTTGTTCAAAATAATATGTTTCTGCCTTGCGTGCTCTTATAGTCATGAAATAGAAGAATTATGTTCTGTAAATTCTTGTAATCTAATCCTCTCAGAAAGAGTCTATCTCAGGCACCATCTGCACTTACAAATCACCATTATTCAACTGATCTCCCACAAGAGAGTAAGAGCTTTTAACCTTTATAATCACATGCCTGTGAATGACAAGTGGCTAACTGATTTGATATGTTATCATAGACTGTGAACAAACCCTCTGTATTTTTCAAGACCATAAGGTGATATATATATGGATATTTTGACATTTATTAATTTCTTGGTACGTCAACCTGTACTTTTTTTAATGTTTACCAGGTGATAAACATTTTCAACCTCTTCATTACTTTTGGAGACACATTTCTTCCATCTCCAACTAGTTATGATGAGCTCTATTATGAAATAATTAGAATGCATCAAGTTTTTGACAACACATATTCTATGGGTAAGCATTATTCATTTTGTTCCAGGCTAATCATTGTAGATAAATGGTTAAAGAAGAACATTCTGTAACACAGGTTGGACTTTAAAGTATTCAATAACACATTATGTTATGGTGACCCAGAATAGCTTTAAAGAACTAAATAAATAAGACTACTCAGTCATCATCTTATGTTTTTCAAAACACTAACAATACCAGTCATGAAATTTACCAAGATTTCTTCAATGCCAAATAAAAATCAGAAGAAAATAGATCAT
Organism: Limulus polyphemus; assembly: GCF_000517525.1. Classification (NCBI taxonomy): domain Eukaryota; kingdom Metazoa; phylum Arthropoda; class Merostomata; order Xiphosura; family Limulidae; genus Limulus; species Limulus polyphemus. Next base: position 31,737 of record NW_013668779.1, read on the forward strand.
TCCATCTTTAGTCATTGTTCTGATTGGCTATGATATTTCTGGCTAGCTAAATTTCAGTATAAGTAGGATTTTTATTTCTAGTACACATGTTTATTCAAATTACTTTGTGATGCATGCATTTTGAGTATTCTATATATTTATATGTCATTGTTCACCCATTTGAATAAAAGTGATTTAAAATGTGGTTCAACTTGTCTGTTCAGTTAGACTTACTTTTGAAAAAATATGCAATATAATGATTGTTTTTAATTCCCAGCAAATCTCAAGAAATCATAAATTATAGAACTATTTTCTTACTGAATAATCAATAAATGTTTATTTATGCATCATTAATTTGTATTTATTGGGTTAAAATGTATATGGTATATTAATTTTTATTATGTTTCAATTATTTATTATGAGGATTATTGCCAATTATTAGCTTAGTATATTGATTTATGACTAACCTAAATCTCCTGTAGTAGTTTGTGAAATATTATTGAGATTATGTACAAAATTATCAATAACAATGAAATACCTAACTAATGAATAATTGCATAATCTTAGTTAGACCAGCAATATTAAATTACCTAGGTTATTTTGTGGGTTAATGTTAGACTTGATCTACATAGGCTGCTTGCTTTGATTGGAAGTTATTAATAAATATTTGAAGTAGTTTTTACAAGTGCTTATATTTTGATTCTTTGACAAACAAAAGAATTTCTGTATCTTATTTTAGCTTTGCGGTACACAACAACTGGTGGAAACTGGAAAGACTCAGCAGCAAAACTCACAAATAGTTTAGTCAATATCAGGTACTTCCAGAAGCTATGCAAGTTGTTTTGTATCTTTAATTTTATCATTTTCTTACCCTTCAAAAGAGAACCGTTTATATTTCTATTGTTATTGCTAGAAGTTGGTTTTCCTCTTCCATATGTAAAAGTTAAAAGGTTATTATCACCTTTAATAAACATTTGCAAAATCATTTAGCTGTTTATCATAAGGTCTTTTGTGTTGTCTTTTTCAATGAGATGTACTTACCATTATTAGCTTGTTCTGAACATGGAACCAAAGAGGTGTTTAAAATGTGGTTACAACTGCTCTGTCTCTTAGTACAGCTAGGTGATAAAAATATTATTTAACTAAAATTAAATAAATACACAGAGAATAATTTGACAGCGTGTGCTGATTAGGGCTAATGATAGATTAACAGGCCAAAAATAAGGTCGCACCCGTTCTCCTAATGGAGTTACTGAGTAGCTGAAGCCCTAAGATAATCACTTATGTAGTCTATCATTAACACAAAGCCTCTTTGTGACTTAGTCAATGATATTCTTACCAGAAGATAAATGTTGCTTTGATATACCATCATATAGGCTAAGTAACAATGTTAGTAGAATGTTAATTAAAAGTGTCAATGTGTCAGCTATTGATGTAGCTCCTAATTTAGTTGATATATTATGTATTTGTATAAAATGATTGCTCAAATTGTGAACAAAGCTTGCTAATCAAATAAAAATAACATGGAAAACACCAATCATGTGTCTTAATACACAGGATAGTTTTCTTCACTACTAGTATTTTAATAGTTTTAACAGATTATGAAACAAGATTGTTCAAATTAACCAATCAGTAAAGAAAGGGAAAACTGCCAAGTAATGTGTTTCTTGACCTACAAATTCAAAATAAATGTCAGTGCCCTAAAAGTGCCATTAGGAACTTATAGTAGACCAAAATGTACCTTAGCTGACTGCTGAAGTTGAATAATGTATATATTTTTTATAATTTTTATTTATGAAGTAACACTTTTCTTTGAGAATTAAAGGTTTTTATGTAGACAGTTTGTGGTTAATAGATTAATATTTGACTGAATTTCTTTTCTTTTTTTTTTAACTAGTTTGATTTATATAAACATTTTTTGAATAAAAAATCGTTAGTATATTTTTTATGTATTGTGCTAACTTGCTAAATATGTATAAAATAGCTTTAATACCATGTTATTATATAGATTTGAACTGCAATCAAAGATTAATGTTCTTTTAGAGCTATCATCAACCATTTTTCTCCCAAAATTGACTCTTGGGCTTCAGCCAACTACATCTCAACTTTAACTGAAGAACAGGTGAGAATTACTTCAAGGTGTGGTTATTTGGTAATGCTTGTGTAAAGTATACATTATAGTTACATAATAAACAGTTTTTACGAGTAAGTATCACAAGATCTGCTTATGAAAAGAAAAACTAAATCAGAAATTTCAACTTCTGGCAAGTTTACAAAATATTTATGGAAATGGAAAATAAGGGAGTAATTTTCTAGACATACAAACTTCAAAATTACATCATTATATTAATGCTTGGATAAATAATATCAGAACATCTGCTTTTTCATCTTCCAAATTTTTAAGTCCACAACTGGCTGTATAAATTGTTCAGCCATTTCTTATAAAGAACATTATTTCTTGCTGTGACTTTGTCATACCTGATTTTTATGTTTTTATTCTATTTATTGCAGTGAAGGAAGTGTATAAAAGTCACCATTTAATTTAATCTAACATGAAGTTAAATTTTTTTTATATAAACATTCGAATATCTATTTGATATCTATCAGAAGATGTTGTTATTGCAAAGAGAGCAGATGTGGTTTAGTGATTATTGTGTTGGGTTGCTGATTGAAGGGTCAGGATCATGACATGATGCTTTTGAACATCCTCTGCACTTTCAGTTGTTTTTATATGAAAGTGACAATCCCATTTTTAATTCAAAGATACAAAGCTCTTTTGATGGCAAGTGCTGATAATAAACTAGAACAGTAAATGTTTTTTTGAAAACAAAGACCATTGTTGGAATGCCCATCATGCTAATTCTTCACAATAGTTGAATTCCTCCAGTGGAGTCATTGTTGAGAAGGATCTTGTTAGAAATTCTTACTGAACTCCCCAGACAAAAATATCGACTGACAAGTGAATCTCCACTCATAAAGATAGAATATTTGAGTATTGACTTTTACTTCACCACTTCCACCTGTTGATGTAAAGGTAAGTTTCTTGAGATACACTGTTCAGCCTGATATTCCAAACCCTCTGCATTGTTTCCATTCTCAGTGGTTTGAACACTGCAGAACATCTCTTCATAGTTTTTAATGTGAACTAGTTGCATTGCCAAAAACCATGAAAGCTTTGAATTCAGTGTCAGAATGAGCCATGTTTTGTCAATTGCTATAGGTTCCACCTCTCTTAGTTTAGATCCTGTCACAAATGGTTTGAGGATAAAAAGGTTAAAAACGATTAATATTCTCAAGAACATCTTGTATCCTGAGATAAGGAAAGCAGTGATGCCTTTTCAGAACAAAGTTATGCTGCTGTACTCTGTTACTGTAGGAATGCAACAGATATATCTGTTCTACTTGCACACACTATTGCCCTCCATAGAGAGACAGGTGGATAAATCTACTTCTCTGTTTGTATCAGTAACACCAGTGAGTAATAGGAACTAGTTTCATTGTTCCCAAGGGACAATACCATAATTTGGTCTTGTCCTTGCTATCTAGACCTACCATGAAGAAAATCAAGAAGGATGGTAATAAATTAAAACACGAAAACCCTTCTTCTGGATCTTCTCGGCAATCTGGGTTAAAATAGTCATGCTAATACAGTGGAAGTGTTAAGATTTGTATGGTAATTTAGAAGACTTCAAAACCTGGATCAATTCCTATAATTCTCTGTGTTCTCTTTGTGGAAGACTTTAATCAAAAATAAAATAATTTGTTGCTTCTTTTTTTTTTCATTATGATAATTTCAGAAAAATATAACTAGTAGTTTTTACAAGAGTTGTGAGATGATTCTGCCTTATGCTTATTGTTGACCCTCAGGTGTGTATAGTCACAATCACTTAGTTAACACTGTGAGATGGTGCCTTCATATACTTTATTTATTGTTACAATCGCTTAGTTAGCACTGTGAGATTATGTCTTCATGTGCCTGTTGTTGACACTCATATTTATTGTCACAGTCAATTAGTTTGCAAGGAAAAGTTTTAACTGCTTTGGCCATATTATATTAGTTTATACTTGCATCTTACAATATATTTCAGTTGCTTATTTGATGTTTTATGTACTGTTGTTTTTGATCTTATGAACTATTAAATGTTTACTATTTCATAGGTGCTGGAGGTTGTACGGAACAACTATGACACACTGACACTCAAGCTCCATGATAATCTTGATCAGTTTGAAAGATATTCAGAAAAACCCAAAGAATCATCATTTTTCACTCAGATGGTAAGCAAATGGTTCATTTCATTTTTTCTTACATAAGTAGACTTTGGGTTTTATGTGTGAAAAAAGAAAAAGTTGTATGAATTGCAGATTAACTATATATATAGGATTCGGTCGGCAAAATCAAAATTGTTTCTTAAGTGCTATATCTTATCTAGAAGCTGAAGTATGGTTTTAAAACATAAAATTTTAGAAATATAAACTGCTGGGACAATAAAACTAAACAACAGATATCTGTATACCATCAATTACAGAGAACTGTCATGCTTGTCTGTCTTCACTTTTGTCACAAAGGTTATAGTAGAACACATCGAAACTTCAGCCTTAAACTCTGATAAAGATTTGATGACAGTTTTATGTATTTTTGACTATGATAATGAAGATAATCATTTATCTTCAAACCTACTGAATTCACTAGACTTCCTCATCCAATATACTTTTGAACAAGAGTGTAGTGGCTCTTTGCTGTTTTTTAGATGCTTTGATTATAAGTTGTGCGAAGAACACCCTTGTCTCGGGTGTTTATCCTAAACTCAAATGTACAGATAAGTATTTGATTTTTGATTCTCATCATCCAAAATCTCACCAAAAATACTGTTGTTGACACTTTAGAAAAGCTTGCAAATAACTTATGCACTCATTCTAGCTAAAAAAACAAATAACATGTTACTAATCCAACAGCAAAATTGTTATAGCAGTTATTTTCAAAAATGTGCCTTAATTTGAAAAAACTATTAAAATTTTGCTCACAAATGTACATTTTATGATGTTTTTATAGCCTTTTTTTTTCATATTCTAGGTACTACTGATAAGTTAACTTGAATAATTAGCTCAAGTGCTGCTTATAAACCCTGCAGTTCCTTGTGACAAGATCTTGTTCATTCTAAAAACAGAAGCACGAGAAAAAGCTGGAATTGTATATTATATTGACTGATTCATCTTAACTAGGTGAAACAGACATATGTAAAAATGGACTTAATTAACTTAAATGAAAAATTTTGAACTCTGTGGTACCTAAACACAATTCTTTGATTTATCACAAATTAAATTTTTTTAAATTGCTACCAACTTCACTAATTCGGCTTTCTATAAGAACATTACTCCAAATGATCAACATTTATTGAATACTTATTTAAGTCATTACCCCTTTCCCGTGTAGGAGTCTTTATTGTCTTTGTACATTCTGGGCATGTCATTGCCATCTTGTGGTTTATTTTTGTATGTACATAGCTCTAGCATTTATGTTTACTTTTAGCAAACCCTTAACAAAAATACCCAAATTTATTAATTTGCATCCCATTTTCTTTTAATTCATACTCAGATTTACCCCCATTATTAAGCTCATTTTCTAACAGTGATGTGAGTGTCAAAAGAAATTGTCTCTATTTTCAGTTGACATTAGATAATTTAGTGCCCAAGTTTAGCTGTAGCGAATGTTTTTTTAGAAATTGTTAGTTTAAGCTACCCATACATTTCAGCTGTTTAACATATTGAAATACATTTACTATTATATTAGTGTTATTTCATATCTGAGGTACTAAGTAGGCCATGATGTTCAGTGTTGCAATATAGTAGATAGTACTTCTAAAGCTCATATGTTTGGTATTTTTTTAAAATCTGAGGTCATGATATTCACTGTTGCAATATAATAGGTAGTTCTAAGAAAGATTATATATTTGGTGTTATTTCACATCTATGGTACTAAGTGGCTATGATATTCAGTGTTGCGATATAGTGGGTTAACAATGACTAGAAAATTATGAATCTACTCTGTAGACTGAGGGTCACGAGTTTGAATCTCCGTCCCACCAAACATGCTCGACCTTTCAGCCGTGAGGGCGTTACAGTGTGTGGTCAATCCCACTATTCATTGATAAAGAGTAGTCCAAAAGTTGTCAGTAGGTGGTGATGGCTAGCTGCCTTCCCTCTAGTCTTTCACTGCTAAATTAGGGAAGGCTAACACAGACACATAGATACATGCTATGTCCATTATAGTAAGATTAGTTTTAGTAGTAACATGATTCACAGTAATGTTATTTATGTGGTGCACAACCTTCTTCCCTTCCACACACGAAGAATGGGGAAAGCATCTTTTTTTGTCTGTGTACAACCACTTTTTCATTTATTTTTTGTGATTGCTCTATAACATTTGTTTACACAACATTTTTGTGTGAAACTGTTTACACAATATCTTTGTGTGAAACTGTTTACACAGTTTCCTTCAAAAAGGATATGAACATAAAATTACTGTTATAGTTTATAGTCTTCTTCAGGGAGACCAGAATTCCATTTCAGTCTATATGTTCGTAAACAAAATTTCTGGAATTTATCATTCCATTCACAATGTATATTATCTTTGTAAAAGAGGGCATACATGTGCCATTGCTACCACAGTGCTTTAACCTTGTCTGGGCTTATTAACAACCCTTTTATAACATTATCTAGATGTAGAGCTTCTGAATACACATCTCCAGCATAAAACTAAATAGTTACTTTGTATTTGAAACTACTCTAATTTGAATGTTTTCATATAATTCATGTTTAATAGACTATGTATTTATGCACTTGTTGCAGGAAGTCATCAGGGGTTTATTGTGACAGTTTATTTGTTCTTGATTTTCTGGTAAAATATACTAAATCATTTCACATATCTTATACCTTTTATAATTCAGAAATAAGTATGGTGTTCTTCTTTTATTACAAGTATTATAGGTAATTAATTCATTCCTTAGAAAATACTTTAAAGGAAGTCATTTATTCTATTTAAATAATGTATAGTGTAGAATATACTTTGATAGAAGTTGTGTGTTATAGTTAACTATTGTATAACATAGGAAATACTTTAATAGAAGTTGTGTGTTATAGTTAAATAATTTAATTTGTAGAAAAGGCTTTAGAGAAAGTTGTGTTCTCTGAATAACATGTAAAACCTTCCTTTTATTAAATTATTTATTTTTACTAGAAAGGAAAATCTTTCAATTTAACTGAAAATTCAAAAGAGGCTCAAAATAATCACTAGAAAAAAGGTAGTAACATTTTTGCCAAGGTTTTCAACAGCTGATTAACTGAATTATAGATTACTTTGATAACTTGACCAGAATGTTAGCCATTTTTATTCTTCTTGGAGCATATTTAACCCTCTTTTTTTATATTTTCAGATTTCATTATGTTGTAGCTCCATCTGTGTGTTATTTTTAGAACTAATTATTGCAGTACCCATTGTTATTTCTAACATGGACAAACAGTACTTGTGTTTTCTGTTAACAACATAATAATAATAGTGTTCTGTCATAATACATTTTTTTATTTCATCAGGTACGAAGTGTTGTGTCTGAATACCAGCAATCTCTCAACTTCACTTCTCTGGAGCAGCAAAATCTTCTTCAGGAATTTTCAACCATAACATAGTTGTGCAAATTGTATCTAGGTTTTTTTAACCATTCATTGTTCTCTTCAAAATCTGTTCTGCATTATTTCTAAATATTACAGTAAGCTGTAATAAAATAGGGGAATTTAAACCTTACATTTTTGTGTTTAAACTTCTTAATGCATGTTAAGCTTGTGAAAACTAACATACTATCAGATTTAAACCAGTTTCAGTGCAGCTTTCTCAAAAATATCTGTTTCGTTTCCTTTTGGAAAAAACATTGCAAGTATTTTTTTAATCATTATAAATTTCAAAACCATTACCTTATTTGCATACAATTTCATGAATGTTGCTTGCAAGATGTTTAAAATAAAAAGAACTTTCTGGGCTTTTGTTATGCTTGAATGTATAATTGTATCATTACAGTCTTTTATTGCAGATATTTTATGTAATACTGATTTTATAAGACATTGTAGGGTTCAATGGGCAGTGCCATCAATAATATCTATTTGCTTTATTTTGAAATTTACAAATTCAGTCACCTTTTACAAAACTAATGTGTCTGTAAATTACGAAAATAATAACAATGATAGCAGTATGATTGTAAAATTAATTACTAGCTTTATCGTCTGTTTTATTCAAGTGCTTTTTATGCTGTAGTGGCTCTTTGTAATCAGATACCCATTTTCTGTAACCAACTTTCTTAGCAGTAACAAGTTGAATGCACTTAACCAGACTAACTTCTCCAATAGTTGTGTTCTTTAAGAAACTTTTCTTGTGCAATAACAATGCTTGATGGTCAAGCTCTTGTTTCCATTCTAACCATGTACAGTTTACATGTAGCTTTGATTGATTTCATGCAACAAAAATTGGGGTCTGTAGTAGTTTTCAATGTATTATATCCATAGCAGTAGTTTGACACCAATCTTTCTGGAATATAAAAACATATTGCATGCATAAGTAGCTGAAAATACTGTTAGTAAAACTCATCACAAGCAGTATCCCGTCAGTTTGAATTGGATGATCTTATTAGATTTTTTTAAATTAAAAATAACAGTAATTATTATTTTTAGCTTTAGAAATTTCACACACATATATATATATAGATTACTAGTTTTTTACCATAAAAATGAATTATTTTTTTACAAATTCAATGCTGAAAAAATTACAACAACAGACAATATGTTGCTTTATCTCTGAATCTATACATTTTATGAGAATGAGAGCCAAAATTAAATCTTTAAGATTTTTATTATTAAAACAAGATATATATGAACAATTAGCACACTTATGTGGGGGATTGAAAACTAAGCATACTAATGGATTCCAGTTGTAAGTGCAAGACCAGGTTAAAAACACTGATTGAAGATTAGATAAAAGGATACTTTAACACATAGGTGTTTTATGTAGTTAGAAAATAAGTCTTTTTAGAGTTAGTTTATGCTGTCTGTTTAGTTGTAAAAACATAAAAGTGAACCATACTTGTACTGTAACTCTGATTTTCTATTGTCAGTGTATTGAGGTATCAGGAACATAATGATTATATAGCACCATAGTGAAATTATTTTCTGTGAAAGAACATCATCTAGAAATTAAGTAAAGTGTTTAGCACTTAGCCACTAGTGAAAGGTGTGTTTGGTTTTGTTAATCTCTTCTCTTTTTTTTCTCTCTATGACAACAGAAGTCCTCTGGTTCCGAAAAGATAAGTCCTTGAATAGTTCCATGATCATTTGTTTTTTGAACAAAAAAATTAAGTTCCAAGCTAATTCTATATAAAGCAGTTCGCACTATATAAATTTCTGTGAAAGTTAATGAGATCATCTGACACTAATCAAGTAAGATCTACTGAAGACAGAGGTAAATAACTATAATGATTATTGATTATAATAAACCAAGCAAAGGGATTACACTAATCTGATGTCCACACTTAAAGCCAAATAAAGCTGCATTTTGTGACTCACGATTTGGAAATTAAACCTGTAAGTGTTGCTATTTATAACCTCTACCGTGTACATTTATGTAAATTCTACTTTAATTATATATGCAAGAAAAGGCTTCCTACAGTAAGAGCCAAATGAAGGTAACTGAGAAGAAGCTAAGCATATACTGAAGTAGTTGTAGTTTACATACTGTGTTATTGCATCTGAACTTTTTGTATCTCAATGAAATTCAGAAATTAGGGCATTAATCAGTTTGATGGGCTGCCATAATTGTTGTGACCTTTAAAGTTGGCAGTTTGTAAATAAAAATCCTGTAAATAAGAAGCATTGATGGTGATGGAAAGATGTAGTAGTTCTACCCAATAAATAAATAAAACATTTTCTAATTCATTTGTTGAATGAGTTATTCAATATTCAGTCAGCTATTTCCAAAGGCAGGTGAAATATTAAGAAAAGTATCGTTTAAATATGATCCAGACAGATGGTATCACAAAATACACAAACCCTGTTAATCTAGCAAGATTTACCAAGTCCATTGTCACTAACATCAGGGAAGAAGAATGTACACTTGATGTAAAATACAAAAGTCACTAGAAATAGAAATTGTATCTTTAATTATCATTGTTTGATCAAGATACTTCATCCATTATGAAAATACCTGGAATGTCTTTGTGATTGAACATTTCACCTAACCGCACAAAGTTTATAACATGTATAACTCTTGTATAATAGCTGAAGTTTACTCATATGTTCTCTATCGTTTGAACTGGTATAAACAAACGATCATTGAAATCTTTACACTTTCAAATAACCTAGGCCTGGAAAATGTGGTTGACCAGTTTAAAAAAAATGTACTTTCTAGCAAGTACAATTATAGAAAATTCACAGAGAACAGAATAGTCATTCCATTCTTTAAAAACCCCATCTTTCTGGACTGGATTGAGTCAATGACATTTGTTGTATTTTGATACCAGTGGGCGAGAGCCCATCGCAAAATACAAAATTGCCTGTTTCTTTACATGTGATAGGAAACGGATATCTGAAGATTCGTAGTGCTGTTTTAGCTAAATACGTTGACATTCCCAGTCTACATTAGGATATTTAAAAGACCAAATTAATTATCTGAATGCACATAGGGTCAGTTCAGTGGACTGACTCCCTATTGAATTAGGAATATTGACTATAATTCCGAACTTACTTTTTGTGTAAACACAAAATGTGGTGAACTTGTAGTAAATCAGTTGTATCAAAAAAAGAGTATTTGTACTCAAGGTACGTCTGTGAATTAAGAACGTTGGTCTGACTCTGACATATTCATGTGAAAAATAAAAATACTTTTGTTCATCACACAGTTTGCATATTGCATAGCCTCTAGAACTTTCAAAATTCATACCTATAGTTGTTGTTTTTGGGTTTGTTTGCTTGTTTTTCATTATCCCTGTATATCAGGCCTCAATGAATATTTTCATACGTAGAAGCCAGGCCAAAAATTCAGGAACCAGATGTGCCTAACCTGATCTCACTACTGTTTGTACCGGGAAATTGGGCCCGGCATGGCCAGGTGGTTAGGGCGCTCGACTCGCAATATGCGGGTCGCGGGTTCGAATCCCCACACACCAAACATGCTCGCCCTTTCAGCCGTGGGATCGTTATAAAGTGACGGTCAATCCTACTATTCATTGGTAAAAAGAGTAGCCCAAGAGTTGGCAGTGGGTGGGGATGACTAGCTGCCTTCCCTCTAGTCTTACACTGCTAAATTAGGTGACAGCTAGCGTAGTGCTTCCTTTGGATGTGATGTATGGTCTGCCCCGAAAACATCTCTGCCACAGTTTGATGACGAGGAACCCACTTTTTTTTAGAAAATAAAGTTTGGAGATGGCTTGAATTGGTAGTGAAAGAAACTTTATTACAAATGTACAACGTTTCGACAAGAGTATGTCATCATCTGCCACAGTGTCCACAGGAATATGTGGAGTGGTTGAGTTCTGTATTGGTTGGCGTATATGAGTGTGTACGTCAGCAGCTAAGAAATAATACTGCATGGCAGAAGAGATGCTGTGATAAAGCAATAAAGTTAAAGCAAGGAGACTGAGTATGGCTTTGGTATGTTGGCTTTAGCTTGAAAGAAATTTGGCTCTAGCTGGACTGGTCCTTATCTCATTCTCTGACAACTCAGTCCATCATACTGCGAGTACAGCAATCACGTGGTATGCATGAACACATTGAAAAACTGAAGCTAAAAGTCACTGGGGAACCCCGTGTACTGGTTTGATGAGAAGTTGAGGTTGATTACACTTGACAATAACACTAGAAAGAATACAACTGTTTCTAAGTAATCTGAAGATGCTGATTCTAAAAATCGCTTTGAAAATTGCTGATCATCTCTAGTTTTCGAAATATGATAGATTTATTCAAGATATGATTATTCATCGTGATAATAACTTTTTCTTTAATAACTTTATTTATTCATTGAAAATTTCATTTAAAAATGTTCACAAACAATACATAATACCGATACCAGTTTAAAAAAGCAATGAGTATAATAAGATTATATACTGAGAATACATTCAGGCTATGTTCAAAACTTTCATCATGGTATTAGGTCGTCAAGAAATTTATGTCGTTTTTTTTTTTTAGATGAAAAAACCCGAACAACTTATATATCAAAACATTTATTAAATGAA
>NW_013668779.1:44717-62032 GCF_000517525.1 Limulus polyphemus
GAGGATTCACCAAAGATTGATACCCGATATTCTGTTTTCCTGGTATGTATTTCTCTCTCACTAACCATTCCTTCTTTTTGAAATAAAACCCATTGCTGTAAATGGGAGCCAAGAAGTTCCCCATGTTGCTTTGATAGAGACAAGTCACGAATCAGATCACTTAGCTCTTCTTTTGTGATCAGATGAGGCAGTTTATGTTGAGGTGCCACAGGAATAGAATTACTAGATGAAGAGGATGAAGATGATTTATTGTCTTCTTTGCATGATAACTTTTCTGTTTCCTAATTCGCTGGTGGATGTGGCACTGGAAGACCATCCCCATGAGGTACTGGTTTCCTTGTAGATGCAATATCTGGGTATTTAATGTAATATTTAGCTCTACCTGAATATCCAGAAACATTAGTCATACAAAATAAAAATTAGATCATCTTTGGACTCACGCCGTATCATGGGAACTGCAAATGGCATACTTGCTTCTGTTTTTATTCAGCCACTGTGTCAAGCCAAATGTGCAAACTGCACAACACATATGTGGAATCCAATTTTACACCCGAAATAGTGGTAGTAAGCTACGTTTATCTTGTGTGTGATGTTTTTCTTTCGTGAAAGTTTGATTAATTTTCCACAAATGTAGCAGAAACTGTTTGGGTGGTTTTTGCACTTTCGGAATTTACTTGAACTGGAAGCAGCTAGCATTTCATATGATTTTCTAAAAAAATATAAGTTAATTTATTATTACAGAACTAGAGTTTAAAAGATTTTAAAAACCAAGTTTTGCAAAATTTGACTATATCGGACTTTGTTTTTACTGTGTGCAGAGCGAGGCAAAGTTACCAACTGAGTGAGAGAGAGGCGTCTGATTCTGCTTCTTTTATGCTCAGTCGAGAAACTTCTCGAGTGTTCTGGCAAACTGAGTACATGAGAGTTTCGTGATACCCGGCGGAGCAGGTGAGTGTGGGAATGAACCTGAAGTGGTGCAATTCACTACAGTTATATCGAGAATAAGTAGTATATATGAACACTATATTTGGAATTTTACACCAATACAGTCAGTGTTTGAAGTGATCAACAAATGTATGTATTTTCCTGTCCAAGTAAACTTAATTTCACATCATATATCTACTGTACTGAGTTGAGTGCATGGTATTTCATATAATGCTGATAAAATATTGATATCTTACAATAACTCAAATTCTAGAAGTGACTGACAAATCTGACTACATTTTTGAAATCGGCACCACTTGACTTTTCCCCAATAGCAAAATGTTTCTTGTCCAGTATTATTCAGACAATAGTGAAAGCACTCTTTGACATCATCTCCACTGGGACAAGGATAAAATACGCTAGAAGTACTTACTTAGTGATACGAGACGAGTCAGATGAGGAGCTGTGTGACAGCTTTAATGGTTAGCCAAGATATTTAAGGAGATCTCCTGATCAATATGGTTGTAATTAACTGCCAGTTACTTGGTTGTAAGATCTATGACTGAAAGGAAGTGGTATTCCTTACTTGCAAGTCACAAAGCAGTGTTTCATGGTTGAGATATCCCTATGATATTGGGTGATAACTGCTCTATTTTCGTAAAGTTTGTTGATTAATGCTTAGAATATTACCAGTTTATACAATTGGAGATCATCGCTAGGAGTTTGGATTTGTGTGTGTTTTATAGCAAAGCCACATCGGGCTATCTGCTCTGTCCACCGAGGAAACCATTGATTCTAGCCCTGTCCTACGAGGGGATAGGAATTTGAAAACTATACTTACTTTCTGAGCTATAGAGCGATGTTTGGTGGTGACATCTTGTGATAATTGATCACATTATTTAGCTATATAGTAGTGAAATTTCTGTTCAACAACACCGCGTGATACTCAATAGATATACAGCTAGGACAGCTGATGTTATTAGATCTAACATTTAGAATGTTTTCAGTTTGCAGCGCTGAAAATGTTCATTAGAATGTCTAATAAATCTGAAGACTGAAAATGATTATTTCAATTTCTAAAGCTAAAATAATCTCGTAATCCTTGCTTTCCGAGCATACATAGAATTTTGAAATGCGTATTCACGTGATGTTTATACAAGTACTGCCTTAGGTGTCTTGTTTATTATGAAAATACGAAATTGTAGTAATATTTACACAAGCACATGCGATTTGTACATGACTTTTATATTTACAGTGAGAGAATCGTACTTTTAATAAGCACAGAACATACATCTAGGTGTGTTATATGTTTTCAGGAAAATTCATATATTTTTGTGTGCATTTGATTTTTCTGTAATGGATGGATCGACCCACAGATGTTGTGACAGCAAGGTGGCTAAGTATTTGTGACCGTCTAGAACAGCAAGTAAATTTTACTATTGAATTTTATATTTAGTTTATATCGGTCTGAGTGTTCATTGATGTATACCGCATTGTAAAACAAGAATATTAATCCTGACTGGAAGAATTTTAGTTAAAACATTCAGCTGAATTCTGCCAGTGATTCTTTCATGATGTTGAAGGGATGAATTGAACGTATCAGCTGATAGATGGCGGTACAATACTGGAAGTGCAGCTATCAAGCTATACAAGAAGTAACGACTGGTACTGCCATGCTACCTTGCTTAAGTACATTAATAAATTACACAGCTAACACAACTGTTAAGCAACAAATGAATATAAAAAAATAATGATATCAGAATGTTAAGAGGGTGATATTTAAAAATGTGAAGTGATTAATGACCTGTGAGGTTATTGGAAAATACAATGTATTTGATGTTTTCATTGGTATTGGTAAAAGAACATTTTAAGTTATGATACTGGAATATTCTACATACAATGAATTTTTAATTGAAAAAAAAGTGGAAATGTTAGTGAAAACTATTTGAAGTTGAATCAAACTAAAATATTCATAAGCGGGTGAAATTTAAAAAATAAGTTAGATGCACGGAAAGAATCATATGTGTCATGGCAAAAAAAAAAAAACATGGCATGCCCAATGTTTTACTTGGTTTTGGTCTGATATGCTGAATCGAGTTGATTGAAATATTCCATTAGTCTACAATAATTCACTGAATATTCCTTATCATATCTGCTTTGGTACAAGTTACGACTAGAACACGTGTCAGTATGGATTGTGAGTATGTGACCTGAGGTAAACATGTAACACCCACCCGGAATTGGTTAAGATGAGTTGTACATATATCAAGACGCAGTTATGGGGAGACGATATGTTTGTGCTAATGGAATTCCACCACCACCTGGTTGTTATGGTAACAGAGACTAGGTTTGATGGAGAAGGAAGTATAAATCTGCGAGAACAGGTTTCTACACAAGTAACCAAATATTGATCAAGACTTTGAAAGCTCTAGCCTCTAGCTTCTGACGGTGAGGTTCCACCACCACCTGGTTGTTATGGTAACAGAGACTAGGTTTGATGGAGAAGGAAGTATAAATCTGCGAGAACAGGTTTCTACACAAGTAACCAAATATTGATCAAGACTTTGAAAGCTCTAGCCTCTAGCTTCTGACGGTGAGGGACGCAGGTGCATGTGAGAAAGCGTTGTAATAGTTGTAGTCATTTGGAAATGATACAGCAGGGATAACAGCTATATACTGTTCAAATATATATTCCATATAACGTCTGGTGAACTGTGATTTTCACAGGTACAGGAGAGAGGATATCTTATACAGTATAAACAACAAGTCAGTACACGTTTTCCTGTAGAAATATCGTTTCGTCAGGGCGATGCTTTTTATACTTTTCCGAAATTATATTTTTGAGACAGAATTTGGTTGTCACCAGACCATTATCACTTTGAAACATACATATCCAACCACACTTCTGACCAACCAGGTTGATTAAGCACTTTGAATCTAGACTTTTCCTGTTTAAAATAAAGTTCTTAGACCTTCTGGATATCTTATTGTTGCAGCTAGTCAGAAATGGGACTTTGTTTGTTTGATTGCAGGGCGTAACCCATATCTCTCACTACAATGGAAGAATACAACCTGTTCAATGACTTTGAGGCCTACCCTGAAGTAGCCAAGATTCTGACGATGATCTATTTTTGGAAGAAACATCCAATATCCAGGTGCCCTCTGTTGCTGCCAACGGGCTAACTTTGAAGCCTCAAGGACTGGTGGAACCACCAACCACCACTAGCTTGCCTCTAGATACACCACCAACACTGGGAACACCACTCTCTATCCCAGTAATCACTCTTGAGTCACGTATATAGACTGCTCAACCCAGTACAGTCACAAAGTAAGGCCTCCAAGAGACAGAGGAGCGAAATCACTATTAAATGTCTTGTCGGAAATTGTAACGATAATTTCACCCACCTCAACGAACTGTAAGCTTATATCAAATGATATCATAACATCAAGAAACCAAAAAAAGGCTTTTCCAGAGTTAAGGTTCAGTAAGTCACCCAAAAACCACTCAGGATAGCATCGACCTCCACTCAAATTTCAAACATTAACCTAGACTTTAGTTCTGGAACTAGCTTTAACCTTAAAACATCATAGCAAAGAAAAACCTACAGTTAAGACCAAAGCCCGGGCTTTTGTTTAGCTGGAGGTGAGCCGAAAAAGAGGCTGGAGCAAGGAGGACCCCTCTAAGATGGACAGAAAAGTTAAGTTCAGCAGGGTTAAACGGATTTAGTCAAAACAGAAAGTGACCTGTTGAAAGCAAGAGGGCTGTTTGGAAGACGATCCCGGTCTACCAACTGTTCATTGCTGCCTTGGACGTAGAGTGTTTTGGGTCAATGCTGAGTGTAAATACGTGCATATATATTTTGTAAGACGACGTCACTCCACTAACGGTTCGCTGCGACGTTGGAAAGTCTAATTTCCGACATAGAGTGCTCTGAACGAGTGCTTAGTGTAAATATATGTATAAGGTTTATTTTCTTTTTCTCTCATCGTATAACTTTTCATTTCTATAATAATATTTTTTTTTATTTTGAAATTGTTCTTTTTAATATTTTATGTTTTGTACATACCATGTGTAAAATTATGTTCCAAAGACTTTTCGTTTGTTTTCATAACGATCTTCAGCATTTCCTCTTTTGTGGATTTTGTATGCATTTGTGCAAATGTGTATGTAAAGATAGTGACATGTTTAATTAATAGCTAAAAGTGTCTAACTATCCAATGATATTCAGATGGTTTATTTTCAGTATCTAAGTCTTACAAGAGTTACAGGTGTTTCCCTTTCCATGATAGATAGATGAATCCATGTCAGTGCATAAATATTATTAGTAGCTAAGTACGGAGACTGAGTGATAGTTAGACGATTCCACGCCAGTGCTTAAGTGTAATTAATAGTTTGAAGTACCTCACTGTTGAATGATACCTAGATAGTTTCAAGTGAGTATCTAACTGTTAGTTAACAGCTAAAAGTACGTCACTATTGAAAGATGGCTAGATGGTTTCAAGTCAGTATCTAAGTGTTAATTAATTGTTACTCGTGTCCCACTATTCGGTGGTAGCTACATGGTTTCATGTCCGTATCTTATTTTCATTTAGTTGTTGCCCTCCAGTGGCACAGCGGTATGTCTGCGGACTTACAACGCTAGAAACCGGGTTTCGATACCCGTGGTGGGCAGAGCACAGATAGCCCTTGTGTAGCTTTGCGCATAATTAAAAACAAACAAACAAGCATTTAGTTGTTAGATGTGTCCCACTGTTGAATGATCACGAGATTGTTTCAAGTCAATATCTAACTGTTAATTAATTGTCAGACGTGCCTCAAATGTGAATGATAGCTAGATGGTTTCATGTTAGTATCTAAGTGTTAAATAGTTAATAAACATTTCCCACTGTGATTAAAGATGGATGGTTTCAAGTCAGTATCTACGTGTTAATTAGTAATTAGAAGTGGCTCACTGTTCAATGACAGCTGAATGGTTTCATGTCATTATATGAGTGTTAATTACTTGTTAGACGCATCACATTTTTCCGTGTCAGGCGCTTTCATCTCTACCTCCCATTTCCGATCACGTGGGTCAACAAATACACGTGCTCCTGCTCCGACATCTGAACGACTTCTTTACGGCTTTCTCTCTCTCGGCTTGGGTCGGCACCCTCCACGCCTTCACTTTCCCTAAAGTTCGCGCTTCACTCAACGTTAGCCCAGAAACTAGTCTCCAAATCCCAGAGGTATTAACATTTTATCTCGCGTGGGATGAAGAGAAAAAAAACGGTTCTGACCACCTCGGGTTTCCTTTCAGGCATCAAAATTACTTTTGAGGCTTGAAATATATTAAACCTGAATTCCTGCCACAAAGTTGAATTTTCTTAGACGTATCACACTGTGAATGATAGCTAACTAGTTTCAAATCAGTATTTAAGTGTTAATTTCCTGTTAGACGTTTCCTACTGTGAATTATATGGTTTCATGTCAGTATCTAAGTGTTAATTAGTTTGTTACACGTGTCCCGCTGTTCAATGATAGTTACATGGTTTCATGTCAGTATCTTAGTGTCACTTACTTGTTAGACATATCCCACTGTGAATGATGGCTAGATTACTTTAAATCGGTATCTAATTATTAGTTGTTCGACGTGTCCCACTTTGAATGATAGCTTGAAAGTTATCAGTATCTAAATATTAAATAGTTATTAAAAATTTTCCAATGTGAATGATAACTATGTGGTTTCAAGTCAGTATGTAAGTGTTAATTAGTAGCTAGAATGCCTCGCTGTTGAATGGTAGCTAGATTGTTTGAAGTTATTATATAAGTATTGATTAGTTGTTTATCGTGTCCCACTATGAATGATAACTAGATGGTTTCAAGTCAATGTCTAAGTCTAAATTAGTAGCTATATGTGCTTTACTGTTCAGTGATAACTAGGTGGTTTCAAGTCAGTATGTAAGTGTTAATTAGTAGCTAGAATGCCTCGCTGTTGAATGGTAGCTAGATTGTTTGAAGTTATTATATAAGTATTGATTAGTTGTTTATCGTGTCCCACTATGAATGATAACTAGATGGTTTCAAGTCAATGTCTAAGTCTAAATTAGTAGCTATATGTGCTTTACTGTTCAGTGATAACTAGGTGGTTTCAAGTCAGTGTGTAATTGATAATAATTTATTAGATGTGTCACACAGATCAGTGATAGCTAGATAGTTTCATTTAAAGCAGTATCTAAATATTAAATAGTTGTTAGACATTTGCAACTGTGAATTTTAGTTACATGATGTAAAGTCAACACCTAAGTGTTAATTATTAGCTACAAGTGTCTCACTTTTGAATGACAGTAAGATGGGTACAAGTCGATACCCAAGTGCTGATTAGTAGCTAGACATTTTCACTGTTGAATTATACCTAGATTATTTCAAGTAAGTAATTAAGTATTAATTGGTTGTTAGAAAGATTCCACTGTCACTGATAAGTTATATAGTTTCATGTCAATATCTAAGTGATAATTAGTTGTTAGACATTTTCACTGTTGAATTATACCTAGATTATTTCAAGTAAGTAATTAAGTATTAATTGGTTGTTAGAAAGATTCCACTGTCACTGATAAGTTATATGGTTTCATGTCAATATCTAAGTGATAATTAGTTGTTAGACGTGTCATACTGCTCAGGATACCCAGATAGTTTCAACTAATTTTTAACTAGTAGCTTCAAGTGCCTCACTATTGAATGATAGCTAAATGGTTTCAGGTCAGTATCTAAATATTAATTAGGTGTTAAACGTGTCCTACAGTAAATGATAACTGAATGGTTTCGTGTCAGTATATAAGTATAAATTAGTTGTTAGTCATGTCCCATTGTTAATGATAGCTCGATGGCTTCAAGTTAGTATCTATGTGTTAATTATACCACTGCGTGTCTCACTGTTGAATGACAGCTAGATGGTTTTAAAGTCAGTATCTAAGTGTTAGTTTTTAAGACATGTCTCACACTCAAATGATAACTAGATTGTTTCATGTAATTAACTAGTTGTTAGGTGTCTCCCACTGTAGAATGATAGTTAGATAGTTTCAATTATGTATCTAAGTATTAATTAGTTATTAGACTTGTCCCACTGTGAATGATACCTAGAAGTATCTAAGTGTTAGTTAGTAGTTAGAAGTATCTCAATATTGAGTGATAGCTAGATGGTTTTAGAGCAATATCTAAGTGTAAATAACTAGCTAAAATTTCCTCACTGGGAATGATAGTTAAATGGTTTCAAGTAATTGTTAATTTGTAGGTAGAAGTGTCTCACTTTTGAATGATAGCTAGTGGTATCAACTCAGCATCTAAGTGTTAATTAGTTGTTAGACGTGTCCCTCTGTTCAATGACAGCTACATGGTTTCATGTCAGTATCTTAGCGTCATTTAGTTCTTAGACGTATCCCACTGTCAATGATGACTACATTATTTCAAGCCAGTATATGTTAATTATTATGGAAAAGTGCCTCACTATTTAATGGTAGCGAGATGGTTTCAAGTCAGCATCTAAGTGTTAATTTTAACTAGAAATTTCTCACTGTTGAATCATAAGTAGGTTGTCTCAACTCAGTATTAAGTATTAACTAATTGTTAGATGTATCCCACTATGAATAATAGCTAGATGGTTGCAACTAACTTTTAATTAGTGACTTCAAGTGCCTCACAATTGAATAATAACTAAATGGTTTCAGGTCAGTATCTATGTATTATATAATTGTTAGACGTGTTCCAATTATCCGTGACAGCGAGATGGTTTCAAATCACTATTAAATAGTTGTTAGACATTTGGCGCTGTGAATAATAGCTAGATGGTTTCCAGTCAGTCTATAAGTATAAATTAGTATTTAGATTGTCTCACTGTTGGATGATAGTTAGATTATTTCAAATCAGTATCTAAGTGTTAATTAGCAACTACAAGTGTCTCACTGTTGAATGATAGCTATATTGTTTGAACTCAGTAGCTAAGTGTTAATTAGTTGTTAGATGGGTCCCACGATGAATGATAGCTAGATGGTTTCAAGTAACTTTTAATTAATAGCTATTTTTATTGGGTTTGGGTGTCATTGTTATGATACCTAATTTCCATGAAACTAGGAATGTAACCAGATTTTATAGACAGATTATAGATGTTTACTTATTTTCTATATACATTATCGTTACAATTCTTAAGCATTATGTATTGTATTTAGGCACAACTTGGAGGTGTGTTTTTAGCAATGCTTTTAATACTTTAAACCCACTGTTTGTGAAGTACACCCAATAAAGGTTTTTTACATCAACAGTTTTGAGGACAGCGCCAAATGTGTATTTTGTAATCGGGAGAAGGTTTAATTTTCTAACTTACTTATGTTTTACATTATATTCACGTTAACAAACAAATAGGCTAGCCTCCATTTACAAAACAGATTAAACTCAACTATATCTGTATATTTTTCAAAAACCAGAATGTTTAGAAACTCATGCCTGCGATATGAATCGTTGTTGATATGCCTCACTATTCCGGACAGAAAAGACCAGTGAAATCTAAACAAGCGGTTGTTGACTCTCTATAAACGAACTCTATAGATTCAGCTTCCAGTTTTATACTCTATTCATAAATAGATCTTCAACAGGAAACACTTCTAAGAAAGTTATTCGCGTGAAGAAAACATGTACACTACTACGTAATATATATTCCTAAGTTAGACACCTTTTCCTAAAACTGTATTTTAAATAAATTGTATTATAGTAACAGTAATGATATGAAGAATTACCACAATTTGATTTAACTTATACGTATTTATCTTTCCGTGCTGTATACAAGTATGCATTTATGAAATGTATATACCTATATATACACATTTAAAGAAGGAAAAAAAAACGATAAGCTCTACCTACATCTCACAAATAAAGAAATAAAATCGGTACATAACCAGGAATATTATGAGGAAAACATGTTCTGAGTGATTTAGTTTATAGAATGGATATATTTCAACAGATTGATATATCTTTCCCTGGTTATGAAACATGAGAGGGATAAAGTATTTGAGATATCAAAATTGAATACCCTGTTTTGATCTTCAAGTGATTCTGTAATTATAATATGATTATCAATGATATGTTAAAGAAGTTGGTTCCAAACAAGTTAACTAGTATAGGTTATGACGTCATTTTCTGTTGTTAAATTTGCTATTCAGTGTTCATCAGATTAAGATGGAAAATCCTGTCTTCCAAGGGTACCAACGTTACTTTTACATATTTAATATATAGTTACACACTTCTTTGTTCGTTACTCATATATCATTAATATATATCTACATACTTCAGTGTTGTTCGTTACTCTTACATCATTAATGTATATATAGTTACATACTTCAGTGTTGTTCGTTACTCTTACATCATTAATGTATATATAGTTACATACTTCAGTGTTGTTCGTTACTCTTACATCATTAATGTATATATAGTTACATACTTCATTGTTGTTCGTTACTCTTAAATCATTAATATATCTATAGTTACATACTTCAGTGTTGTTCGTTACTCTTACATCATTAATATATCTATAGTTACATACTTCAGTGTTGTTCGTTACTCTTACATCATTAATATATCTATAGTTACATACTTCAGTGTTGTTCGTTACTCTTAAATCATTAATATATATATAGTTACATACTTCAGTGTTGTTCGTTACTCTTAAATCATTAATGTATATATAGTTACGTACTTCAGTGTTGTTCGTTACTCTTAAATCATTAATATATATATAGTTGCGTACTTCATTGTTGTTCGTTACTCTTAAATCATTAATATATATATAGTTACGTACTTTTGACCATGTATCATTATGACTGAACACAGCGAATATATACTTTTAATCATTTATTGCTTCATTGGGCTAATTTAAGCACAGGTCTAACATGTAAAGTTGATTCATTTATTACCCGTTTAACATATATAGCAGAATATGAACTCTTTCCCCCTTTCACACTCGTGTCCATTTTATGTTGTTGCAAGCCTCTCATAAGCTCCCATTGTCACTGAATAACTATTTAGTATTTTCAACTTGAACAACGCCTTATGCTAAACATGGGCTAAAAGGCCAGATCATAACATCTAAGGTTAAAATATAACTAGCGGAAAGGCAGCCAGTAACAAAAGCTCTGTCCGGCTTTAACCGACAAACGGTTCGAATAACCGTGATAGATATAGATATTCACACAAACGGGTTGACTGTCACTCTTATAACGAAATGAAAGTGTGAGTGTATTTAGTGACATCGTGACATGAATCTTGGACTATATTATCTGCAGACGAACACGTTAATCACCTGGCCACCTCCAGCCCTTCACAGATTATAATTATTAAACTCAAGACCTTAATTGAGTGCTCTAGAGCCTCATAAAGCACACAGTACTCAGACTCGTTAACAAAGGTATAAATTGTGAAAATATTCTCAAGGTTAAAGATCCATGCATTTAATTAACTGAGTTAGTATTATCATTTTAAAACTAGCTATCGAGATATTTTTTATGCTATTTCAAAATCCGCTTTATATAAGAAATGTGTTTATGTCGTTGCCCTTATCTGGACTTGTGGTCAAAATGCAATGGAAAGCTCATTTATTTCTACGAGTGATGTACTTTACTTTATAAAGCAATTCAATGAACCTATTTTAACAGAAAGCTCACAGAAGGACATGGCGAAACTCTACATGAACTAAATATTGTAAAATTGTTTTTTAACTTTAATCGTCGTGATTTAATTGTACTCCAACTTTTCGGGTATCTATTAACGTAATTTTTATTTTATATATTATATTTATTTGTTTGTTTATATGACCCCTAGTGGCACAGCGGCATGTCTGTGGACTTAAAACGCTAGAAACTGGGTTTCGATATCCATGGTGGGCAGAGCACAGATAGCCTATTGTGCAGCTTTGTGCTTACCTACAAACAATTTTTTTGTTTATTCACTAATTTTTGGTAATAAGAAATGTTCTGAATCCTCAATCTGTATGTGCCTGGGAATTAGATTATTTTATCATAATCATGATTATTGGTTAGTGAGCAGTGTAGGGCGCTAATCACAGAAAAAGGGGAGAATTGGTTTGGATTTTTGAATTCGTTACAATTTACCGTTAGCTGCTTTCTCTTGCCTGTAGTTATATTTCTGTAAAATTGTTAAAAGTTTTATTACATCCCAGATTTTCAGATTGATAAATCACCCTTTACAAAGATTAGGCAACTGACCACTTATGTCACCTGAGCAAGTAATGCTCATTCACTGGTCATTAAACAAGGGCGATCGTTTATTTCTTGAATTTTGCGCAAAGCTATTCGAGGGCTATCTGCGGTAGCCGCCACTAATTTAGGAATAATTGACTACCTACCACCAACTGTTAGCTACTCTAATCAAATAGTGGGATTGGCCTTTGCATTATAACGTCCTCACGGCTGAAAAGACGAGTGATTTCAGTGATGAGATTCGAACCGGTGACCCGCAGATTGCGAGTCGCGCACCCTAACCATTAGGTCATGCCAGACCCTAAAAAAAAAGAAGAAAAAAATCAACACATTTCAAACAGATAAAATCACTTCACACCACTGAAAACAAACTCGTTGAATTTACACATTACCTTACTGAATGTAGATTGTATCACGTCACGTGCAGCGCAATGTTAAATGTTTAGAGCTTCTAAACAGTGAAACCTCTCTCTACTACACAATCTGAAGTAGATCCATACGCAAAACTAGTGGTGAAAAAATGAAGTTTTAAGTGTGATAACGTTTTTCGTGAAAAATACCTTTAAGACTCTTAAAATAACTTTTTTCACTTCTTAAACAATGTTTAATTGACACCAGAAAAATTATTTTGTTTCAAAATATTCCGTGAAATCTTGGGATTTAAGTTACTGAATCATATTTTTTCTCCAGATGGTATTAAAATTTTATAGAGTACTTTTTGTATTCTAAGAATCTATGAATGAAAGCAAAGAATAATATGTTATAATATGTGTACCACACTATATCTGCCATATTCAATACCGACGAGGCCTTTCGCTTGATACCAGAGCTTATGCGGGTGGTTGGGATACGAAAAACATAGTATTAGTCTTGGTATTTTATATACATCAATATTCATGAACAACGACTGTTATGGCGTGAACAAGATTAAGCAGGTGGATTGTAATTACTATTAATCTTATTTAAGTCATTTACAAATTATGTAAACTAGCTCCCCATCTTAAGGTTTACAGCGTTAAAAATTGGGCTTCGATAGTGCTTTGGGCGTAATAACAAACAAATCTCCTTTGGTGTTTTTTTCTATGAAACTAGCCTAGACCGAATACGAAGTAAGGGTCACGTGGTTTCAGAAACGGAAGACTGTATATAGAACGTTTTTCTTTTGTCTAGTAGTGGATAATTAGAAGGCGGTACCACAATATTTTGTACTAGAGAACGCGGTCTTACTTCGAACTAAAAACAGAAAGTAACAAAACAGTTCCCAGAAGACATGGGTAAGGAGATTCGGCCGGAGAGTTCGTATATAAATGCCAGAAGTTTTCAAGGATTTCAGATAAGGTGCTGCAATTAAACACCATCCTCCAGTGTCGTTGGTGCAGAAGAAGACTTTGTCAAACAGTCATGACCTTGCACGACAAACAAATCCGTGTGTGCCACTTGTTCGAGCAGCTCAGCTCAGCTACCGTAATTGGGAATGGCGACAAACATAAACATAGCGATAGGCTGAAGAACGTTGGTAAACTTCAGCCTGGTGCTATCTTCTCCTGCTTCCATCCCGACCACTTGGAGGAAGCACGCCACCTGTATGAGGTCTTCTGGGGTAGGTTAAGTTTAGGTTTTCGTTTTACTTATATCACAAAAATGCTTTTGTAAGCATTCTATCTACCGATCCCTTGAGATGTATAAATTTAAAGGAGTAACAAACAATTCGAAATTATTCCTGTTATTTTGAATATGAGTCTGTTACTCGAACAATATACCACAATTTTTAGTATATAAATACATTTTGTAGATCTCAAAAAATTTTAAACCGTTTTGTTAACATTTCGAATATGAATGAAGAAATCCTAAAAAATAATGGAAATTGTTTTCCAGATACTACTAGTAATAACTTCGTTTTTATATAATCCTCTTTATTGTTACTTGACACAGAGGCTGGAGATTTTAATGATTTTATCGAGATAGCGAAGGAAGCTCGTACCTTCGTGAACGAAGGCCTGTTTGCCTTCGCTGCTGAAGTTGCTGTGCTTCACCGTGACGACTGCAAGGGCCTGTACGTTCCCCCAGTTCAAGAAATCTTCCCTGATAAGTTCATCCCATCTGCAGCTATCAACGAGGCCTTTAAGAAGGCTCATGTGCGACCAGAATTTGACGAGGTTGGTTTAAACTGTATAAGTTATTTCATTTATCAAAACTTTAGTTAGTAAATGTTTATAGAAAGTGAAAATAGAAGAGATGAAGAAAAAGAGTAAATTAGTTAAAAAATTATATCTACATGTGTAGTTAACACTAGTTAAGCAAACTGTTAGATGACACCAAAGAAAAAAATTACATGTTTTCAGTGACAAATAACGTAGTTAATTGTTACAGAATTTCCCTTACATTGGAATTAACATAGAAATTATTATGTTTTTACTATAGTCCAGAAGCTAAGACCAAACTACTGAAACTATGTTTTCAAACTAGAAACACGGTCAATGTGATGTCTTAACTTTCTGCTTAAAAAAGGAAAAATATAAAATAAGTTACGTTTCTTTATAGTCTCCAATTCTAGTGGATGTGCAAGATACTGGAAATATTCTGGACCCTGAATATCGTTTAGCCTACTACCGTGAAGATGTAGGCATTAACGCTCACCATTGGCACTGGCATCTGGTTTACCCATCAACATGGAACCCGAAATACTTTGGCAAAAAGAAAGACAGAAAAGGAGAACTGTTTTATTACATGCACCAACAGATGTGTGCCAGGTACACAGATCGCCTCTGTTAGGTTGAAGTGTTTTTTTTTTATTTTATGTGTTTAGTTTATTGGTTGGCTTCCAGTGGCATAGCGGTATGTCTAGAATCCGGGTTTTGATACCCGTGGTGGGCAGAGCACAGATAGCCAATTGTGTAGCTTTGTGCTTAATTACAAACAAACAAAATTTTATTAGTTTATTCCTCTCAACTAAATTAGAATTTTTAATTCAAACTTGACATAAGTCCAGTATGGAAAGGCTGTTTCTCACAACCTAACTAACACATAAAAATCGTTCAGACTTTTTTTTTAATCTAGGCATTTTTGTTCGTGTTATTTTTAAAATGCTATATATTCTTCTATATAATTTGAAAAACAGAACTATGATAAAGGGTTTAATTTGACCCATCGTCCCACCCCAATTTCAAAAACAGTGCTGGATTCTGGAAATTAATGTTTTAATGTCGGCCCGTTACTAATTATTTTAACTCCCAGTAGCTCAGCGGTAAGTCTGAATACTCATAACGCTAAAAACCGGGTTTTGATAGCAGTTCTGGGCACAGCACAGGTAACCCACTGTGTGGCTTTCTGCTTAATAACAAACAAACTAACTAATTATTTTATCCACCTATATAGCAGTCAAAGTAAAAGGGGATTCTAAACCATCATTGACAAGAGTCAGCTTACATATCTTATTATATGATTATAAGTTTCCTTTATCGAACCAGGAATCCAAGTTACACAACAAAATGCTATTAGCTTGTTAATTTAATTATTAGGTTAGTAATTAATATATCAATAAACTTTATGGCATACGACTATTACTTTTTTCGGGTTATACTAAAGTAATGTAAATTCCAATATCTCGTCTGACGAGATTTAAAAGGGATTACTAATGTGTTAAGGTCTAAATTCTAGGTATGACTGTGAGCGGCTTTCCAACGGTATGCATCGTATGTTGCCATTCAACAACTTCGACGAGCCACTGGCCGGATATGCTCCTCATCTGACTCATGTTGCTAGCGGAAAATATTACTCTCCTCGTCCGGATGGTTTGAAACTTAGAGATCTGGGTGATATCGAGATTTCAGAAATGGTGCGCATGCGGGAAAGAATTTTGGACTCCATTCATTTGGGATATGTCATCAGCGAAGACGGCAGCCACAAGACACTGGACGAACTTCACGGAACTGATATTTTGGGTGCTTTAGTTGAATCCAGTTACGAATCCGTTAACCATGAATACTATGGAAACCTACACAACTGGGGCCATGTGACTATGGCTCGTATCCATGACCCTGATGGCAGATTCCATGTGAGATATGATCTTTTCTCTCTCTCTCTCTTTAATCTGTTTGTTTGGTTTTTATGTGTTTGTCATGTTCATAGATAAGATCGACAAATAAGGTTTGGTTTGCAAACGTGGCCGAACAACGACAGCTAAATATAAGAACGCTTTAACTGAGCTGTATATTTCCTGAATAGAATAACTGTCATTTAATTAATTAATTCTGCAAAAAAAAAATCGATTTGTTCCAAATATTACTGTTTTTTAGATGTCATTGTTTGGTAAAAACCGATCTGTTCCAAATATTACTGTTTTTCAGATGTCATTGTTTGGTGAATATTTATTTGTTTCATATATTATTGTTTTCCAGATGTCATTGTTCAGTGAAGCCGAATTAAGGAATGATCTTCATTTGTATTAATTGTTTTATTTAAAATATGTTTTGAAAAAAAAAACTCATTTTATAAAAGGAATCTCATAAACTGTAAATCAGTCAAATGTGAAATAGACTTAGTTATACCTAGTGAACTGAAAGAAAGTTTTGTTGATTTCCAATAGGAGGAACCAGGGGTGATGAGTGACACTTCCACTTCCCTCCGTGACCCAATCTTCTACAACTGGCACAGATTCATTGATAACATATTCCACGAATACAAGAATACACTGAAGCCCTATGACCACGACGTGGTAATCCAATTTCTTATTATTGAAAATATGACATACATTCAAGCTTTGCTCTTACATTACGCTTAAAGTACTGAAACCTGAAGCTATGAAAGGTAACAGTTGTAAGTTTAAACCTAACCCTTGTCAACTTATCAACAAATCTGATGGTAACTCACTTGTTAATTTCCTCATTTTATGTTTGTTAAAACTGTCTTAAGAAAGTAAAACATAACAATTGGATTAATACATCGATAATAAAAATTTACAGCCATATATATATATATATATATATAGTACCGGGATAGAGGTCATAGTATCGACAAAGAACAGTCTCCGTTTACTTTATATATATATATATATATATATATATAGTACGGTAGTAGTAGTACGTAGTAGTACGTACGAACGAAACGTCGTCCGTTCCCGTTTACTTAATTATATATACGTACCGGTACGGTAG
>NW_013668779.1:62042-71384 GCF_000517525.1 Limulus polyphemus
ACATATAAAAAAAAAATTTACAGCCATATATATATATATATATATATATACCCGGGGATAGAGGTCATAGTATCGCAAAGAACAGCTCCGTATATATATATATATATATATATATATCCGGGGATAGAGGTCATAGTATCGCAAAGAACAGCTCCGTTCCTTTATATATATATATACCCGGGGATAGAGGTCATAGTATCGAAAAGAACAGCTCCGTTTCTTTATATATATATATATATATACATACATACGTACATTTTGTTTTGTTTTGTTTATAGCTAAACTTCCCAGACATTCAAGTCCAGGATGTTACCTTGCACGCCAGGGTTGACAACGTAGTTCACACTTTCATGCGCGAGCAGGAGCTTGAGTTGAAGCACGGCATTAATCCAGGAAATGCTCGTTCTATTAAGGTAAGTAAACAACGAAAACGTAGCAATAACACTTTAGTATAACTCCGTCTTCCGAAAATCTTGCAAATACTGACAGTACAGATGGCTTTTTTTTATTATTATTATCTATGAAGAAATAAAATTATTCAATGGGAATCCATGTAAAGATTACTACTAATAAACAGTATTTCTTATCCTGACCTGACACACAACTAAATATTGTTGCTATAATTTCTCATCACAGGCTCGCTATTACCACCTCGACCACGAGCCTTTCAGCTATGCCGTTAACGTCCAGAACAACAGCGCCTCTGATAAGCATGCCACTGTCCGTATCTTCTTGGCACCTAAATACGATGAACTTGGCAACGAGATCAAGGCCGATGAGCTTCGTCGTACAGCTATTGAACTGGACAAGTTCAAGACAGATTGTAAGACAAATATATAATAGTAATTTAGAGGATGTTTGTTTGTTTTGATGATTACTTATCTTCATTCAGTTATCGGTATGACGTTTAAAACAACAATTTTCATCTAATTTATTTGTACTGACTTATTAAATTTCAATCATTAGATAAATTAAGAGAATTATTTTACAGTAATATATATATGAATAAGCTTAAACTGTGCTGTCGTTGTTCCTATGATGAATGTTTATCTTGTGTCATTCACTTAGCAACACCAAAGGTTCACAAAATAAAAATTCACGTTCATAAGTTTCTTTTACGGAACACATTTAATAGAAACAGCCATCGCGAGGAGAACTAATCCATTCGAAACTCTTTGTTTTCGCGGCAGTACACCCCGGTAAGAACACTGTGGTTCGTCATTCCCTGGACTCCAGCGTGACCCTCTCCCACCAACCTACGTTTGAGGATCTATTGCATGGAGTAGGACTGAATGAGCATAAGTCAGAGTACTGCAGCTGCGGATGGCCTAGCCATCTGCTTGTCCCCAAAGGCAACATAAAAGGAATGGAATATCATCTGTTCGTCATGTTAACAGACTGGGATAAGGATAAGGTATGTTGATTAAATAGTGGCTTGTCCTACGAATGTAGTTTTTAAAGACAGTTCTGTTTTTGACTCTCAGCAGTAATAAGCAAGATTAAAAATAACTTATTTTACCTGCTAGAGAAAGGATTGTTCAAGCTTATTTGAATGATTGTTGTTTACGCTAATAATCATTTCTTGTTTGAAATGACTGTTTACACTAATAACCATGTTTTGTTTGAAACAAGTTTTTGTTGAAGTTGTACATTTTTATTTTATATTATAATGCTTAAACAACCTTAAAATCAAAAATTTACTAAACTTGTATGTCTCATATACAACTAAAACAAATGTTGGCATTCAGCAACGTGTAACAGCTAAAACTAATATAAGAAAAAAATGTAGGCCTTTAGCAACGTGTAGGTATTACAAAGTCAAACCCATAATTTCTAAAGGATTAGAAAATAGTCAGAAAATAGGCGAAACGTTCGATATGTGGACAACATGAATAAATAGATTAATTGCGTACATGAATTATATGTGCTTCATTCGAATTCGCCTTCATTACGTCGTTTCGTAATAACATCTCAGATTACACGTGTACAAAAAACAATTTTTTTTTGTACTAGGTCGACGGTAGTGAATCAGTTGCTTGTGTAGACGCTGTCAGCTACTGTGGAGCCCGAGACCACAAATATCCTGACAAGAAACCCATGGGTTTCCCATTCGATAGACCTATCCATACAGAACACATCTCTGATTTCCTGACCAACAACATGTTTATCAAGGACATCAAAATAAAATTCCACGAATAGTCAGATGTTTAATACTTGTTACCGTGATCAGATGGCTGATTTTTGTGGTGGAAAAAAATATAATTGGAACAGTTTTTCGATAAATTGTTTTGGGGTAGCCTAACCCAGTATAAACAACGCACATACACATAAATTTATTTCTCAAATTATTTAACATGTAGTAAGTTAAAGTCTGTGGATTAAGAAATATTTAAAGAATGTTTTTGCTTAGCTGATGAACCTCTTGCGTGTATGTTACATTTCATTATTCTTAGGTCTGACTGCAGAATTTAAATAAATTGACCAACAACTAATAAGAAATCGTTGTGTTTGGCTGTTTTCTTATTTCAATCGTTCTATTACTATATCAATTCCAATAAACTTTATATACTTTACATTTCATAATCTATTGTAGAAATAATAACATATAATGTATTCCTCATATAAAGCCGAGCAACTTTTCTTAACAACTTACAACCTTTGTTGACAATGCTTATTTCTTATAACTTCACTAATCTTAAGCAAGAATATCTTACCCTACATGTCTTGGCAAAAGTTATCAAATTATTTTATGTTTTCTAGATTTGTTAACAATATTGTATTATTACACAACAGTATCTTACTTTGAAGATAACAACAGCTTATTCTATTTTTATACACGTTATTAATGATACTAATTTATTGCATAAATTCGCAAGTCTAAATCAACAGTATCTTATTCCAAATGTCTTGATTCAAATTAATAACTTACTTTTTATTTCATAAACTTTGTCTCCTTTCTGTTTGGTATATATCACTTGTTACATAGATTTCTTGTCTGATAATGAATAGACCACAGCAAGAATTGTAAACATCTTTAATGAACGTTTCGGAATTACACACATTCCATCTTCAGCAAGTCTATGAAAATAACAAATTGAACAATCTTTATAAAAATACAATAAATAGTGTTATAAAATTACAAAACATTACAAAAGGGGGAAGAAAGAGTTATTTGAATAAAGCATAGGGGAAGCGAGTTTGAATTCCTATTGAAGCTTGGATTTTCGTTCATAGTATGTAGACTTTCTTTTATCAACAGTTCGTGAACCTTACATTCATAACCTAGAACTCAAAAATCTTCTAAGAAGATGGGGTGCGATGACATTTCATCGTGAGGATATATAGGAGAGTGAGGTGGAGTTTGAAGTTTAAGTCCAGTTCTATTAGAAACTCCCATGTGTTACAAGGCGCGTATTTGTAAATGGCGAGAGTCTTTACAGCTACCACGTGTATATATATATGTGTGTGTGTGTGACCTTTGAACGTAAGAGTGAAGGTAAAATGTCTTTAGTTCTAAAAAAGCTAATGATACAAAGTAATGATTTGAAGACAATACGGAGTTTAGTCTGGGGGTAGAATGATCCCAGTAGTTTGTAGAGTTGGATTTTAACAATAAGACTTTATTTTCCAAGGTAAGGAATAACAAGTGTTAGAGGGAATTTGGAACATGTTTGGATATTATTCAGTGGAGTTCTTGTCTTAGTAAGAAAGTTACGTGTTAAGTTTTCTAGTAAGGATGAGGATACCCATTTGTCCTTAAGGTGTTCTGAAAGAAATTAGTTTCCTTATGAATAGAGATGAAATCTGAGCAGATCGAGTAGGCCCTATGAAGAAGAGACAATAATTATAAGATATTTAAACGCCACCCACACACAGAGAGATTCCTTTAACAGTCGAGGAAATTCACTATTATAAAATAATAATATGCACGTAATCAACACGAACACACCAACAAGATAAAACTCAGCGAATGACACATACGAAGTTTTAGATTTCATTATTCTACCAAACTCATTAATTCCAAAATCTACAGACTTTAAAGTTTACCCTGAAATTTCTAGCAATCACTTTCCTATTTCAAATACACTTCAATCAAACATACCACATCCAATACCAGACTTCCCGCCAGCTCTTAACTACACAGACGCTAACGGGAAGGAGTTCAACACATTTGTTGATACTTTCCTTCCACCAATAACTATGATAGAAAATACAACGCAATTAGATAACTATATAGACCAACTTACACTAGCCATAACGAAAGCAACTAAAAAAGGTAATCCCCACATCCTCTAGAGGCAATCATTGGAAACTCACACCAAAAATACATTCACTTATCTTAGAACGTAGACGCCTTAAGCAATTACTGATAAACGCAGGGGATACTTCCCTAAAACCTGAAATTAATAAAATACATGCACAAGTAAAACGAAACATAAAATTACTTAGAGAAACTAACTGGTTAGAATTTTGCAATAGCCTTGATAATGTTCATGATAATCCGAAAACCTTTTGGATAAAAATTTAAATCACTAACTTCCAAGAAAACAATAATAACATGTCCCATCACATCGAATACAACAACATTACTGCTAAAAGAGACTCCGAGAATCTTTTAGCGGATTACTATCAAGAGTCCTTTCAGGACCTAAATTCCCCAAGCTTTAACCAGAACAACCACAATACAGTTGATAACCATGTAAATAAACATCCAGATTCATATAATCCAAAGTTTCCAGTCAATAACTTAAACACCGATACACTTGTCGGCAGTGACGACATTCTCAATCAAAAAGTCTCCAGAGGTAAATTAAAGATTAATATAAAAACACTAAAAGAATCAGTTCCCGGCCATGATATCGAAAATATAATTCTTAAGAAAGCATCAGATAATATATTTAATAATTTAATTAATTTCATAAATCTATCATTACTAACATACTCCTTTTGGTGTATCTGGAAAATAGCAGTTATCACAGTTATCCTTAAAACTCAGCAGCCGATAGCTCTAATCCTGACAACTTCAGACCAGTTAGTTTGCTTAGGTATTTAGGTAAACTAGTTAAAAGAATTGTAGCGAAAAGACTCTTGAACTTTTGTGAAAAAAACAACCTTCTTTCAAACATACAAAACTCTTCTCGCAAAAACAGACAGACCATAGACCATTTAACACGACTCACAGAATCAGTTTTTAAATCATTCAACAATAATCAAACCACTGTATGAGTTTTTCTTGATGTTTCGAAAGCTTTTCATTGTGTGTGGCATAATGCTATTAGATATAGATTTCATCCAATGAACATCAATAGTGCTATAATTAGATGGATATCAAACTTTTTAACTAACCGCACTGCAGTTCTTAGAATAAATAATATATTGTCAAAAAACAATAAACATTACAGCAGGAGTCCCACGGGGATCAGTTCTCTCGCCACTCTTTTACATTATCTTTGTAAATATCATATTTTCCCCAAACTTCACATATTCATACTTTTCCCAAACTTCACATATTCATATTTTCCCCAAACTTCACATATTCATACTTTTCCCAAACTTCACATATTCATATTTTCCCCAAACTTCACATATTCATACTTTTCCCAAACCTCACATACTCATACTTTTCCCAAACTTCACATATTCATACTTTTCCCAAACCTCACATATTCATACTTTTCCCAAACCTCACATATTCATACTTTTCCCAAACTTCACATATTCATACTTTTCCCAAACCTCACATACTCATACTTTTCCCAAACCTCACATATTCATACTTTTCTCAAACCTCACATATTCATACTTTCCCAAATCTCACATATTCATACTTTTCTCAAACCTCACATATTCATACTTTTCTCAAACCTCACATATTCATATTTTCCCCAAACCTCACATATTCATATTTTTCCCAATAAGCTGATGACATTGCTGTTTGACGTGTGTCAAGAAATCTATTGATAGCAGCAGACCGTGTTCAAAAATCACTTAACACAATTAATGATTGGTGGGTTATGCTGAATTACATTAAAACTCAAGGTATAATATTCCAAAGAAGCTTAGATAAACATTTCAAAAACTCTAAGAAAGCAAAATTAGAATTAGGTAATGTAGAAATTAAATTATGTCCTAAAGCCAAATTTCTTGGTATTACTTTTGACAAAAGACTCACATGGGCAGAACATGTGAAGAAAGCACACGAAATCATTAGTAAACGTATTAACTACCTCAGATTTATAGCTGTTAAAAATAAATATTTAAAGGTAACACTGTCTTAAAAATCTACAAAATATATATCCGACCCATTAATGAATGAAGCTGTTAAGTTACTATAAACATGTCAGTCAACACACTCAAGAAACTACAATGGCAACAGAATAGAGTATTAAGATTCGCCCTAAGCCTTCAAAGTTACACCCCCGTTAGATATTTACACAAAGTAAATTACAACTACTTAAAGACAGGCTAAATACATTGGCTAAAAATTGTTATTAAAAAGCAGAAACAAAAATCCATTAACTTATGCCCTTCACACCATTACATGTGCACCACACATAACAGTATTCCTGTACAATATGTACAGCAGCCAAACATAAAATATGCACACACCATGAGCTTCGTTTAAGTTTATATGACTAATCTCGTGTTTTTGCCTTACAGCTTGAGCACAGGACAGGAAGACTATTCGGCTCCTATCCTATACAAGTGAGTTTTCTCGTTCCCCGCGCAGCAAATTCCACGGCATTGGATTTATAGTTATCAATGTTTATCGATGGTGGTCGAAATCCGGGATGCCAGCCTCGACCTTCACCACGCCGTATTTGCCTTCACTTCGCCATCTCTACCTTCAAAGGCTCTCGGAGAAATTTTAAATCAAGACTAATATCTTAATATAATTATCAAAAGGCCACTTTAGTCAAAAGTAATCCTCACGAGCGGTGCGAAGGAGGATACTAATATCCTAGAACACTCCAGATGAGGAAAGTTTCTTTCCTTTTAAAACTAAACACCTGCCACGAATAATAACAATTACACACACTGGCCTGAAAACGGAAGACCTTCGAAACGTCGTCCTCTACACTTGTATTTCCTACAACAGGTAGTTGCCGTCCGTTTTAATATCCTCATCACAATACTCTGCCTAAATAACCTATCAAAGAATACATATTGCTTAACTATTTTCAACCGTTTTACATCTTTATAGTGCTAGTCAAAACTATATATTACTTAACTATTTTCAACCGTTTTACATCTTTATAGTGCTAGTCAAAACTACATATTACTTAACTATTTTCAACCGTTTTACATCTTTATAATGCTAGTCGAAACTACATATTACTTAACTATTTTCAACCGTTTTACATCTTTATAATGCTAGTCAAAAACTATATTACTTAACTATTTTCGACCGTTTTACATCTTTATAATGCTAGTCGAAACTACATATTACTTAACTATTTTCAACCGTTTTACATCTTTATAATGCTAGTCAAAAACTATATTACTTAACTATTTTCGACCGTTTTACATCTTTATAATGCTAGTCGAAACTACATATTACTTAACTATTTTCAACCGTTTTACATCTTTATAGTGCTAGTCGAAAACTACATATTGATTAACTATTTTCAACCGTTTTACATCTTTATAATGCTAGTCAAACTATATATTGCTTAATTATTTTCAACCGTTTTACGTTTTTGTAGTGCTAGTCCAAAAAAACATATTACTTAACTATTTTCACATTTCACTTTTTATGTTCTTGATTCTTTTGGTTTGTATAAAAAGTTTCACGAGGTCAATGAAATAAAAACAACACAACACAGAAACTGGTCTCCTTTTGTTTATTGTTAGAGTACCTTAATTAAACTGTAAATTTCACTTCACAAGCCATGTACGAACTATTTTCTTAAAAGAAGTCGCACTTAAAGTTTGCATCTAATAAAAGTTTAAACAAACCAATAACCCAAACGAAGCAGTGGTTCTGATTCTGCCTTACACTCTCTAGTTCCTAAACTTGCATACATTTATATTTCCTTTCCCTGAGTTTAACAAATCTTAGCTCCCTTCACTGAACTAATTCATTTCTTTCTCCTGAACTCAAAGAGCTAATGGTTTCAGGATGAAAACGGAATTAGTGTAGAGCCAAACTAAGAGCATTTACACGATTAGAACAAAACTAGAGCACTTGCATAATGTAAATCCAAATTTAGAGCACTTGCATAGTGTAAAATCAAACTTAGAGCACTTAAATGGTGCAGGACCAAACTAAGAACACTTGTATAGCGTGCCCAAACTAGGAGCAATAACATGATGTAGAAACAATCCAAAACCACATGCATATCGTAGAGGCAAACTAGGAGCACCTGCATGGTGTAGAGCCAAACAAGAGTATTTCGATGTTTAGAAAAACTAAGATCATCTACATGATGTGTAACCAAACTAAGAACACGTGCATGGTGTAAAGCCAAACGTAAAATACTTTCATAGTGTAAAAACCAAACTTAGAGCACTTTCATAGTGTAAAACCAAACTCAGAGCACTTAAATGGTGCAGGACCAAACTAAGAACACTTGTATAGCGTAGGCCCAAATTAGGAGCACTTACGTAGTGTAAAGCCAAACTAAGAGCGATCACATGACTCCTACTTGTTAGAGAAAGAGCCGCATTACAACAAACGTAGAAGATAGCTAACTCCTCGAAACAGAAAAATTAGCGACCACCAACAGAAAAAGTATTTATTCTAGTAAGTTCGTTCAATCATTCCGATAAAAATGTCGTGATTATTACTTCGAAATAGCATTTAAAAGTGTAATACATAAACAACTTAGAGAATGAATCCTGCTAAACAAACTGACGTTTATTTATTATAAAAAGAAGCAGTAAAAATACATGAAATGAAAGTACCGCTAAATAATATAATAATGATCTTTATATTTTCATGTACCGGAACGATTCAATAACATTTCAGATTTATTTATACATACACGCCTAAACATTCATATTGAGAAAAAGTGTTACAGGTATCATATTAGCCCAATTTTCTCACTGATAAGTATAAAGGTGTGGGTGTATGAAGTGTTGAAAATAAGTTATTACACAAGCTATCAATCGAGAAATTGGTAAGTTTAGAAAATTAATTTAATAACTGTAAAAATGAATGAAAATAAATTCAGACTATCAGTTACATAAAATAGATAATCTATACTATTATTCTGCTTGTTTGTATGTACGATCGTTACGCTTTCTAACCTAGAACCTGCTGCATAAGCATGCATAGTTAGAATGTTTCCCAAGAAAACTCTGTGATCAAGTTGCTACAATTGCTGTATGAAACAAGAA
>NW_013668779.1:72384-88513 GCF_000517525.1 Limulus polyphemus
AAAAAAAGGTTTGACGTTGGGTCGTAGAATAGCATTATAAGTTTATTTATCGATAATATTAAGTACAGTAAGGTTTAGTCCTAACTAAACTAAAGTTAAAAAAAGTACACAGGTTACAGTGGTAATTTATCTCTTTATCGAACTTTTGCCTAAAATAAGTTAAAGTTTTATAAAGTACGGCTTATATACACGTGGATTTACACATTTCGTTGTCTACGATTACAGTTCGTTTTTATTGTGCTAAAAATGTTATATTTAAAGAAGTACTGTTACGATAAAGATACTAATTTGGCCGGAAAATGTTTATCGAGTCTCTGCTAGTGAATGTAATAAACAAATAAGAAGAAATCAACAGAGGTTTTGTACTCTATTTAAAGGACTAACGGAAAGATTCGTAGCTTAAGAAAACCTGGGAGGCTGAAGTTCGATTTAAGTTTGTTGTTCGTTTTTCCGCTACTGAATAATAAAAAATGTACAATGAACCAGTTCGTTTTTCAGTTTTTAGATACGGGATCATAAAAAAGGAACAATGTTTTGAATTAGGAAACATGTACAAGGAACCAGTTCGTTTTTCAACTACTGAATAACGAAAAACGAACAAAGAATCAGTTTGTTTTTCGCTGTTCTTTTTTTCAATAACAAAATACAAACTAGTTTCTTTTTTAGTTTTCAGTTTTTAAATAAGAGAACATGAACAATGAAGCAGTTTGTTGTTCGATGCTCATTTTTTTGTTTTTTGAATAACGAAAAACGAACTGCTTTGTTATTTGTTTATCAACTACTGAATAACGGGAAAAAAAGAACCAGGTTTATTTATTGTTGTTTTTTTGTTATTCTAAAAACAAGCAACAAAAAACTGTTTCTTTGTTAGTTTTTCTCATTCAGTAGCTGAAAAACAAACAACAAAGCAGTTCTTTTTAGTTATTCAAAAAACGAGAAAACGAGCAATGAGAAAAAAACTGAAAAAAGAACCAGTTTATTTTTCGTTTTTCAGATGCTGGTTCCTTGTTCGTGTTCCCCTATTTGAAACCTGAAAAAAAGAACCAGTTCGTTTTTCCTTATTCAAAAAATGAACAAAGAAGAATAAAATGTTTCGTTGAACGTTTTACGAAGTGTTTACTTGTTCATGTTTCCGTGTTCAAAAATTACGTTGTTCATTTACCTTTCCTTTTTCAAAAAACGAACAACGATTTTGGATCTAACTTATGTTATCGGAACATTATACGGCTAGTTTTTTTATTCCTGTTATGAAAGTCTCCTAAAAGTATTTGGGTTATCTATCAACAACACACAACTGTTGTTTCCGCCTAAATGAAAGATATCCGTATCGATGTTTGATGGCGCCCTGTGCAACATATACATTTAACACCCCAATTCCAACCCCCCCCCCCAATCTTATTATTCCAAGCATTTACAATATGTTATATAAACTATTATAATAATTACAAAGTATAATTAATTTTTTTATTTATTTATCTATTACATGAACGTATATATACACAATTTACATTCTTCTTTCCTTCAGTGATACAGCTCCAGCGATTACACTGCCATAATTTGATTTGTTTTGAATTTCGCACAAAGCTACACGAGGGTTATCTGCGCCAGCCGTTCCTAATTTAGCAGTGAAAGACTAGAGGGAAGTCAGCTAGTCACCACCAGCCACCGCCAACGATTAGTGGGATTGGTCGCACATTATAACGCCCCACGGCTGAAAGGGCGAGCATGTTTGGTGGGACGGGGATTCGAACCCGCGACCCTCAGATTGAGATTCAAGCGCCCTAGCCACCTGGCCATGCCGGGCCACCTAAATTGAGTAAGCATCTTTGTCCTGCAGCGGATCAAAGACACTTTTTTTACAATCTTTAATTTACTAAAACTACGTTCACACGAAGCAACTGTTACTGGTAGTGTTAAAAAATATTCGAAGTGCAATATCTATGTTGGGACAGGCGTCATGAAGGAAATAAAAATGAATTAATTGTAAGGGGCTTATCGGAGAAGTTGTCGCTAAATTTGGCAGTAACGAATCCGTCTGGTATTTGAAACTTTCTATTTCTGAAGGAAATTCAATGGCGTCAAAATTCTTACAATGTTTCAATAAAAGCTGCTGCACGTTTCTTGAAGTGTTCCACAGGCATAGTCGACAAGGAATCACTAATGCCAGAAGATCGAATTCAGGTGATACTTTAACATTTTTTCAAAGCGCCATTGAACTTGTGTTACATTTTCTTTTAAATGTATTCTTAGCTGTCAGTAGATGCCCTTCATCATCCTTTCTAAGGTCATACACTTCACCTTTCACTTCCTCTTCTGGTTCTATGTTAAGTTGCCTTGCCTTCTTCTTCTTTGCGGTTTCGATTATACTTCATATTTCTTTGTTGCACATTTCCGTAATAGATGACATCAGACTGCCAGGTTTTTAATTTACAAACTACTGTTGACTCGATCAGTACATGTAAGTATGTTACAGCCAGACAAATTTAAGTTCTATTTACTTGAGAAGGTTTTGCATCAGATACTTTTTCGGCACTCAGAGAAATATCATTCGACATGTCTTTTGTTTATTTGTTTATTATTAAGCACAAAGCTACACAAAGGGTTATCTGTGCTCTGCCCACCACGGGTATCGAAACCCGGTTTCTAGCAGTATAAGTCCGCAGACATACCACTGTGCCACTGGGGGACCGACATGTCTTTCAAAACTAAAGGAATGTCCCCAATTTATTGATAAAGTGGGATCACTTCTCGTTTCTTGGCAGATCATCGGGTTGAATAGTACCTTTTTAGAGTAATGCTCAACACCGAGACAAGTTTTCCTATCTTAATGTTGATCCCAAAACTATGTGAAAATCATTTGCGTTAACCAACCTCTAGCTTTGCCAGTTCGTACAGGTGTGTAAAATCACACACGAAACATATTTATAATGAAGCAACCATAAATGGTACTACAAAGCTACCATAAAACTGTAATTACTCGTCACGTGACGTTATTAAAAATTGATATTAAAAGTGCGTTTGATATAGTAGCCCATTTATTCACTCATCAATTTGTAAGGTTGTTATAGCTGCCCAGTATAATGACCCCTTGACCTACTTCGGGACCAAGAAGACTAAGCTTTCGCCAGTGTTCTGAATAATGATTTGATCAATTTAAGAAAATATTAATCAATAATATACTGTTCAAAATCCTTACCTTAATTCTGATGTGTTGTGAAATAAGTTAAAACTGGTGAAAAAGTAAACTTCAAGTTATTCCACAACACACCGTTACATTTTGTCTTTGTCCTATTCCACTCAGCCTGAAGAGTATTGATACTAGAAGAAGGGACTCGTCGGCTCTAGATATAGCAAGTATAGTGTGGTTGATGTTATTATACATTTTTCTTTACTTTAAATTAAAAGTTCTTATCAATAATTATATTGATATTATCGTATTCTTAAAATGAATTAAAATTACTGTGTTTCAAAAACACCTTTCAGCGTCACCTAAGGGCCTGTTACATATATGTGTTCCACATACGTTTTTAGACACTTTCGTCAAATGGCAACGCTCTACATTGTGTAATTATCTCATCAGAAAGACGTTTATACCCACATTTATTTTGCGTGAGATCCGTATTTTCCATATAACCCCCCCCCCAAAAAAAACAGATAAATTTGACGTTTGAAGTTGGTTCTTGTGTTCTAGAAATATGGTTAAAGTTCATTAACATATTATGTATGCATAAGCACAATTTATTACACTATTTTAGATTTATTTTACAAGATTATTTCTTGTAGTTGAAATTTTTAAGTTACGAAAATGTATTGAATATGAATAGTTTGTTTGTTTGGAATTAAACACAAAGCTACACAATGGGCTGTCTGTGCTATGCCCACCCGGTTTCTAGCGTTGTAAGTCCGCAGACATAACGCTGTGCCACTGGGAGGCTCAATATGAATAGATTGACTATATTTATTTATTTTTTATACTATGAAAATACAGCTGAAAGTGCTGTACCATTGAGTGACACTGACCCGATCGTATCACTGTATAGTGATAATATGCTACAGGTATCAGTATGTAACTATGTATAACAACTGATCCAGTAGTAGTGTGCTGGTTTTATTAAGTAGCTTTTTATGACAAGCGATCCAGTAGTAGTGTGCTGGTTTTATTAAGTAGCTTTTTATGACAAGCGATCCAGTAGTAGTGTGCTGGTATCATTACGTAACTTTATGTAACAACTGGTCCAGTATTAATGTGCTGGTTTTATTAAGTAGCTTTTTATGACAAGCGATCCAGTAGTAGTGTGCTGGTTTTATCATTACGTAACTTTATATGACAAGCGATCCAGTAGTAGTGTGCTGGTGTCATTACGTAACTATATGTAACAACTGATCCAGTATTAATGTGCTGGTTTTATTAAGTAACTTTGTATGACAAGCGATCCAGTAGTAGTGTGCTGGTTATATAAAATAATTATGTGTGACAACTGATCCAGTAGTAGTGTGCTGGTTTCTTTACCGTATCTGTGTGTTACAGTTGACCTGGTAGTAGTGTTCTGGTTTCATCACGTAACTACGTGTGAAAACTGGTATAGTTGTAGTGTTTTGGTTCATCACGTAACTATGTGTCACAATTGATTCAGTAATAATATGCTGCTTTCATTACATGTGCTGTAATTAGTATATGCTGGTTTCATTACGTAATTACGTGACAAAGCGTGGCAACTGGTTCAGTAGTGTTGTGCCGATTTCATTACGTAACTACCTATGG
Organism: Limulus polyphemus; assembly: GCF_000517525.1. Lineage (NCBI taxonomy): Eukaryota > Metazoa > Arthropoda > Merostomata > Xiphosura > Limulidae > Limulus > Limulus polyphemus. Next base: position 77,147 of record NW_013668779.1, read on the forward strand.
TAGTTGGTATAGTGACAGTAGTGTGCTGGTTAGATAGACGCTCAGATATGTTCATACATTGAACTTTGATGCCGGTCTTAGATAATAAGCTTCCTTTCAAATAGCCGACACTCTTTATGGTTGACATTTTATTTGAATTCATCGAACTAGTTGATCAAATTCCTCATAGTTTTCGGTTAGAATTATTCCAATTTTCTTTACGGTTGAAAAATATCGCTAATAGCGAGGGTATCTAAATCGATGTATCAATGCATTGTGATCGTAAGTAAGAAACTTGTGTGAAATTAGTTATATGTGTTATTGGGTTAACTTTAAGGTCTGATATATTTTGGTAACTTGCTTTGATCAGAAGTTGATAATAGTATCATTTAAAGGAATATATTAAGAATATGTTAAGAAAGTGTTATCCTTAAATCCATATACTAAGTTAATAATTGAAAATAATCATCGTAACAAAAATATATTTAAGAAATAGTGAAAAAAAAAAACACATGTAAATGCTGTTAATGAAACTAATATTATTTTACAGAAAGAAAGAAATATAACTTACTTACACGACACACACGTACAGAAAACATAGTTATAGATATTAAAATATCTCATACTGGTATTTGTAAAGCACCAATGAATCTTAACCCAAGTCTCTTGTCTTAAGGCTTAGCCTAAGTCTCCTGACTTAAGGCTTAACCCAAGTCTCTTGTCTTAAGGCATAGCCTAAGTCTCCTGAATTAAGGCTTAACCTAAGTCTCTTGACGTACCAAATTTCGTGATATATAATAGAAATTACGGTCGAATATATCGATAACAACAAGAATACCCAACTGATGATTCAATGCATTAAAACGTTATAAAGTTTCGCAGACTCTTAGTCACATCAGTATATTATAATAGATACCTTATATACTGGGTTAATTTTTAATCATAGGGTAGCTTCTTTGGATCAGAATTTATTGGTAATTACTTCGACTTGGTTACTTTGCTGTTGTGCTACATATGTTTCACATATTTCAAAATGATAACCAACACCACATATAAAAGACTATCGGAGTTTATTGATAACTGTTTAAAAAGAGACAACAAAATATTTTGTTTTTTGTTTCACATAATTTTCAAGAACGTTAAAAGATTCATTTATGTTTAAATAATCATCCAAAATAGCAATAACAATGTGTATGTCCATTAGCTATCAATTAGAAGCCATCTGAAGATAAAAGTTTAGCGCGTGAGATATGCTCTTACTAAAGAAACACACGGTAAGTACGAGGAAACAATAAGATTTGTAGGACGTCACATTCTTCAGTGAGAAAACTGGATCCTGATGTCGGTGAAAGACATGTTGGGAGTAGCAAACTGAGAAGGGGTTCTTGCATCGATGGGACGGTCAAAGGGGAAACCCATGGGTTTCTTGTCGGGATATTTGTGGTCTCGGGCTCCACAGTAGCTGACAGCGTCGGCACAAATAAGTGATGGCTCGCCATTTACCTAAAGTAATTAAAAATGAATAAAACTTGTCTTGCAAATTATAAACTAAAACTGAATTGTTTGCGCACATCTACCACTAGCATCTTATATTGTGAAACAACAGAATTAAATATATGTTATCATTTGAGGAAATATTTTTTGCTAATTTATTGTCTTGAAACATACCACACCAAAGGGTAGAAACAGTTAATTAGTACGTGGTTAAAATATATTGATCTTACATGATCTCCCTCCCAATCAGTAACCATGACGAAGAGTTGGAAGTCCATGCCCTTTTCGTTACCACGTGGAACAAGCATGTGTTGAGGCCAACCACAGCTGCAGTATTCGGTATTCTTCTCGTCTACACCAACACCAGCCTTCAACTCGTTGAAAGTGTGGATTTTGGAGACTGTTACACTAGATTCTGTTGAGTTTCTGACGATCGTATTATGTCCTTTGTGAACTAAATACAAAATAAAACAACCGTGAATTTAAAAAAATGCCATTTTCACTCTTTAAATGCAATATGACTTTAATAATGATACGAAAAGAATGCAATGTAGTATACATATCACCACTAGGATTGTACGCTTAAACTTTAAGAAGAGTTTATGTTGAAAAGATGCAACTTGAAGGATATTAGTAAAACACATCTAGGATCATTTTTACTAATAAACTCTGCTCATTTGCCAATATGATATATTAATCTTTTGAGATATATTAATAATTTTGAAAGATTTTAAACACAAACGAAAATCTCCTGCCTGTGAGTCTCACCATTAAATATATCTATTTCGCATTCTAGTAAACACATCTAGACAGAACACTATGTCACATGTCACGAGACTTGCTATCCAGAACACTATGTCACATGTCACGAGACTTGCTATTCAGAACACTTCGTTACATTTTAAGACTTACTAACCAGAACACTTCGTAAAATCTCAAGAGACTTGCTAATTAATATAAAAATATCTGTCAAGCCACTGATAGCTGCTAGTTACAGACAATGAAATATGAGATAATGTGAATGCTGTTAAATCACAATTATTTAAAGACACACACACACACACACACACAGTACATCTTATACTTACTTCCATGATGGAACTTATCAAGTTCAATGAACAAACGCCGCTGTTCATTCAAGATCAGGCGGTTACCCAGTTCGTCATACTTTGGAGCCAAGAAGACGCGGAAGGTGCCATGTTTCACAGTATCGCTATGGTTTTCCACTTGGATCTCGTAGCTGAAAGCTTCGTGATTTAGGTGGTGGTACTTCACCTACAATAAAAATTCATGTTTTTTTAATAAAATGCATATCTCTCAGTAATGTTCAAGTTAGTCATAAGTATAGCATATGTCATATGGCGATCCGGTTCAGATAACCTTAGCATGCTCTGAGTTCCTGACCAAAAATAAAGTGATAATAGTAAAAATAAATAAATAACTACATAATTTCAAGTTAAACATTCGAACAGTTAATACAAATTAAACTGTTTTTATTGTTGTGATTGGTATTGAAAAGGCTCGCTACTCACACAGTTTCTCAGGTTCACCTATGGTTATAATTTTCGGAAAACATCGTTTGAAAAGTTCAGATGAAAATAAGTTTAGATAATAAATTGTTAAAATGAAAAATAAAACTTTAGAATATATTTCTCCAGCCTTACTTTCGTGGAGCCATCCAGGTGGATTCCGTGAGAGAGTTCCAGTTCGTCTGTAGCCATGAACGTGTGAATGATGTTCGGAACTTTAGCTTTAATAGTGACATGGGAAATTGAGATTTCAGGAAAGGTCAACTAGAAGGTAGAGTAATAAAGGAAACTGAGTTATCTAACTTTAACAAAGAAAAATATTCATGTCAAGCTAATACGTCTATAAAACCTTGTTAAATAAATTGAACTTAATACATTAAAGTATGTCAATGAGCCACGTGAAAGTGTACCATTGGTATTGCTTTGCTGTGAGCAATCATGCTAACTCTTCAGGTTGCTTAGTTTAGCTTAGAGTTGTTGATGTTTTTTTATACAAAATTCAATTGAATAATAAATCTGAATTTTCAAGAATAATAGAAAAAGTATGTTGAAATAAAGATATGAATCTGCTTTGAGAAAAAAAAAAGTCTTACTTCTGTCTTGGTGTAATGATGTAGACTGGCCTTATATTCCTGGAACATATTGTCGATAAACCTGTGGTAACGGTAGAAAATTGGATCGCGGAGAGATGTGGAAGTATCACTCATGACTCCTGGGTTTTCCTTCACGAACACATAAAAGTTATTATCAATATACGTGGTATTCAGGTATATTATGTATTTAAACAAGTATCTTACTAACAATAACTAGGGGCTAGCTCTTCAGACCAGTTGGCAAAAAAAGACTTTTCTTCCACATCCTCTTGGACTGAGTTTTAAATTCCTGGAGGTGTGGTGATGACATATTTTACTTAAGCTCAAGAAATAAACCTTATTTATGAAATGAAATGAGTCAAATGATCAAGTAGTTTGAGCAGTTTAAAGGTGTCTTGCTAACATTAGCTAGGGGATTAATTCCTCGGCTAAGAACGTTTGTTTTCCTCCCCTAGCCCTCTCCTCTCTGAACAAGGTTTAGAATTCTGGATAGATGCCAATATCGAAACTTCTATAACCTTTTGTATTGCAGAGTAAGTTATTTTTTTTATTTACATACAACTAAAAATCATATCAATAAAATACAGATTTACTGCTAATCTAACAACTAAAAATTTGCTTTAAAGGAATAAAAATCGAGAGTTGGTTACTATGTTATGATACAGAGCATTTTATACAAACCGGTAATTGTTTAATATGTTGAATGGTCTATATCTCCAGTAAAAATTACAATACACAAAGACTTTACTAACTTAGTAACTATATCTTTTCAACTATTTTAGAATTAGATAATTAATGAGAGGAAATACAGCAAATATTTGTGTTCAACGAATTAAACAATTAAAGTAAGACATGCGTCCAAGAAACAATATGTTTAGAGAATAGGTAAAAATTCAGGAAACAAATTTAAACAAAGGATTGTTCATATGTGAAACACACTTACATGGAATCGGCCATCATGATCGTGGACACGTGCCAGCATTACGTGGCCCCAGTTGTGCAAGCTACCATAATATTCCTCATTCTTGGATTCATGACTGGACTCAATCAGAGCCCCTAGAATATCGATTCCGTGTTCCTCGTCCAGTTCGACTTCTTTGCCGTGATCGTCGTGCACGTGACCAAGGTTAATACCCTCCAATATTCTTTCTCTCCAGCGTTCCATCTCCTGGAGACTGACATCATTGAGATCCCGGATGTGTAGGCCTTCTGGTCGGCTGGCGTAGTGAAGACCGCTAACCAGTGAGGTCAAGTGAGCAGAGTAGCCCTCCAAGGTTTCTTCAAAATTTTGGAAGGGGATCATCCGCTGTAACCCAACAGACATCCTGTCGCAGTCATATCTAAAGTATGGGGAGTATCCAAAACCCGGTTAGTGCGATAAAACTTTCTTTGTTTTAACAGAAATTTAAAAGTAAAACATAGATATATTTCGATATTATTCTACTTGTAGTCATGATGAATACGGGAACCTTACTTAGTCACAGAAATCATTGTTCAAATGATCTTCATACAAATACATATTCAGCGCTTATAAATCTGAAGTATATCTAGAAATAACATGTTTTGCGAGGAGACTATGGCAGACGACAGTACAAGGTGTATAAATATTGGTATATCAACAATTTTATGCTTTAATCACTAGAGCAGTAGTAATAGATATTCTTACTAAAGTTGTAATAATTTAAATAATTATTGGATTTTTACTTTAATTTTATATATATATATATATGTATACATATTTTTCAAATAGACAATCTCGATGTTCGGCAGGGAAATCAAGCATTTATTGTATTTAGGGAATTTAAATTTTATTTTCTTAGTTTGATAGAACAACTCGAAGACTATTGAAGAATAATCTAATAAGTTTCTTGAAATATTTTTTTTACTGTTATTGTGTGTACGTAGCTTCTATTCTTCGGTTATTGAAATAAGTGATTTTAAGTTCAATGAAAATAAAGAAAGTGAGGAACTTAGATGTGTTTACAATGAAAACAGATTTTGCTTTTACATTATCTACCCTGAAATAGTAGGGCTATAGAAATTCTTAAATCTCGTTTACTTCTTGTGATCAGGTAATTTTAAGCAATATATATATTATATTTACCTGGCACACATCTGTTGGTGCATGTAGTAAAACAGTTCTCCTTTCCTGTCTTTGACCTTTCCCATCACCTCTGGCCGCCAGGTGGCGGGGAACACAAGATGCCAGTGCCAATGGTGGGCATTGACTTCAATGTCCTCACGGAAATATGCCAGCCGCTGTTCAGGATTGAGGATATTGCCAGTCTCTTCGATATCGACAACCAGGTCCTCCTGAGTTATGATTATAGATCAATCACAAAACATGTAAAAGAGATAATGAATCATTTCGATACTGTAACGAGCTTCAACCTCCAAACTATTATAGGAAAATGAAGATCGCCGCTACACTTTCATTTTTTTTTCCAGCTTGCACGGAAAAATCGGATTTATTAAACAAACAAACAGCAGTTGTAAATTGGTGGGAAAACGAGAGTACTGTTAAGCTATATAATAAGCAATATATTTTCGATTAGGGCTAAGTTATTTAGTAAATTATTTTATTTTATTATTATCAACATAGTTATTTCAGCAAAAGTTATGTAATAAGCGATATATTTTCGATTAGGGCTAAGTTATTTAGTAAATTATTTTATTTTATTATTATCAACGTAGTTATTTCAGCAAAACAATAATGATATATTGCACAATGTTAAAGACTAAGCCAAAAAAACAACAGAAAAAGCAAACTCGAAAACATTAACAAAAGTGAGCGAAAATGGTTGTCTTCCCAATATCTTATTACTTTGTAGAGAGCGTTGCATACAAATTAGTATTGGGACCTAAAGAAATCAGCTTATCTTTATTATGGTTAGCTAGGACTACTTTTGTTGCTCTAGTTGTTTTACATGTATTATGCAAATTGCATGCTAGTCATTGAAAAAAAAAAAGTTAAAAAATAGGGTTATGATAAACATCCGAAAAAATACGTGAAGACTAGATTGCAACAAACAGGTTTACTCACGTGTTCCTTGCGATGATGGTCATCCTTCATGGCTTGTGTGATGGTTTCAGCCGGGATGAACCTGTCTGGGAATATTTCCTGAATAGGAGGCACAGCTAGACCCTTACAGTCGTCACGGTGGAGTACAGCCACGGACGCGGCATATACAAACATACCCTCATTTACAATCTGACGCGCTTCTTCACATAAGTGAATGAAATCATCGAAATTCTTGGCCTCTATAAAGAGTAGAATCAAAGTGATGAACAAAAACGTCACAATAAGCACTTGATGTTATGTAGAAATTATAGTCTGAATCTTGAAAGTGGAAATTTTGTACAGCGAAATAAAAACGTGTGCGATTTCTGAAACCAAAATGTGTGTATAAGTTAAATAACCTGCGTCGTAAACACTGGTGTTATTTTGAGGATCTACTGTTGTCTTGAAAAATCAAGATCTTAAAAGTGGGACTTGTTGCTCGTAACTTATACTTTAAAGATTAGGTTTCATGTCACAATAAAAATTATGAGTGCGATCAAAAGAGAGCGTTTGAAAAAAATTTGAAATGAGAAAAAATGTAATTTTTTTTCCCCTTAAAATTCACTTACTGTACAGAGTTTCGTATAGATGAGTAGCTTCTTCTAGATGTTCTTTGTGGAAGCAGGAGAAGAGTTCTCCACGGTGTAGATGGCCCAAGTCATGCAGCCGAGGATCCCGCTGATCCTCGGGTAGTTGATGCTTGGTGAGGGATGTTAGATGTTCAAACAGAACTAAGATACGATCCTGTTTTTCCTTAAGGGTCATGGTGCTAGTTTAGGCCTAACCGTTACTCTCCACCACAGACGACAGTGATTGTTCTGCTGATCGTAATTGTGGCTTGTCCATATCTGAAGTTAGTATTTATATGCTCTAGGTCCTTTGGCTTCTGCTTTCATGGAAATGTTTATCCAGCTAACTTCTTCGAATTTCGCTTTTCTACCCGAACAAAGAGAAAAAGCCAATCAATATTTCTGATTTGACACTTGGGGAAAATAGATTATTCGAATTATGACAGTTTATTTTTACCAGCAACGTAAGAATTAGCTGTTTTTATCTATGAACCGAATATCTATTTCAGTCTCTTCCTGTTTTATTTGTCTCGGGTTGGGCAACGCTACTGAGTTCGGTTTTATCCTGTCCTGCTTAGCTGTATGAGACGGTTTTGTCAGTTAAGATAGGACTACTAAGGCCTAAGTAAATGCGGGCTGTTTATTAAATTTATAGTCATTATGAATGAAATATCCTTATGTATTTTTTTAAATTAAATATTATCACTATTTCAATATTTAACATGATTGAAATACTGTCTCTAAGATATATTATTGCTCCAGAATTTCTAATTCATAATAAAATACGATTACACAACAATATTTCAATTATGATGACTATTGAAATACACGATAATATCTAATACATAATAGATAAATTACATGAAAATGTATCACAAATAATAATAATTAATATATAATTAACGAATATAGTGCATCAAATTAATATATTTGCGCACGCAGTTATAGAGCGGCCTATCAGTCCCTTCGTACCTGACCAAACAGTTGATCACATCCATAGATAAAATACTATTTCGAAACTGTTCTTTAAATATATCAAACATTTTAACTGAACAAATACAGAGCATATTTGCGTCTTTTCACAAAATACCTACGTTGTGTGTGTTATGAAACGATATGTTCAACATGTTACGAAATGAGGTGTTAAACATACTTATAGTATGTGTTTGTTACAAAATGAGGTGTTAAGACTAATAATTACTTTACTTTTCTCTATAAATAAATCATAAACAATTATTTTGAAACAAAAAGTTTAAAGGATGTTCATTTTTAACCCTTTTTTATCAACATTTTACCTCTCTACAATATAAGTTACAAAACGAATGAAACTACTATGGACCGACTATTATTGTTAACAGTCCTAGTTTCCAAACAATGATGATATTGGTCGTTGAAACCACTATATTGGAACAGAAACAGATCAATCAGATGAGGTTGCGTTGGGAATTTGTAAAAACTAGAATGATTGAAAAAGAGAGCAAAACTCAAACGTAAAATAATGATAAAGTATAATAAAGAATAACTGCAAAAATTCAAATAAATTATCTAGTACATTGGCTACTTCATTACTAAATCGGTCATCATTTGTGTGATATTTTATTAACAAAAACACTACCCAAGGCATAGACTTTGACCACATATGATCCTATAACATAGATTTTGACCACATGTGATCCTAGAGCATGGACTTTGATCATATGTGATTCTAGAGCATATTCTATGACCATATACAATCCTAGAACGTAGATTTTGGCCATATATGATCCTAGAGCATAGACTTTGACCACACGCGATCCTAGAACATAGAATTTGACCACACGCGATCCTAGAACATAGACTTTGACCACTTGTGATTCTACAATCCTAAGATATTCGTTTAGTCTTATAGAATTTTGACTCATACGGTCAATACTGAAATATGTATAACTTCTATATTCTTCTGATCTTTGACCTGCCTTTAACCCTAATCTAATAATCTGGTTCTTGAAGAAATGACAGTTTCTCAATCATACTGAAATTGCTGTTTTGGAAAAAGAAAGGTGTAAATAAAAAAAGGATAAAGTATAAACCAAAACTGCCACTTTTGGACATACAGTTCCTAACTTTAAGAACAGCAAGTTACTTTTTTTTAACCGTAATTTTTATTTTATGGACAACTGCAGATGATATTGACTTCTACTAAGCTTTGTTAGAAACCAATAAATTTGGAGTACAGTTTCACCTCCCAAATACTTTTTGAAAATCCTTGATCACCAGAAAGTTTAATTTTCTCACCTGACTCGATTTAACTCAAAATAAATATCTGTCAGTGCCTTTGTTTTTAATTACTTTCTCGTATAACATTTTAAAAAACAACATTTTAACTAAAGTACAGCAGTGTTTTTTTGAAATTATGTATTCTGTGATTAGATATGATAGGCAATAAACTTCACCCTTTCTGTCGTTATGAATTTACTGCCTATAATGGTTCCCTTAGATTTTAAAGTATTTCTCGATAATTTTAGTTAGATAGGTAAATAGACGAACGGACAGACAAACGTATGAACAGATAGACTGACAGATATATTTAACATTTCCTTTATTCAAGAAAATATCTTATATTTACTTTCTACTCAAACTCAAATGAATGTGTTTCAATACAAAGCAAAACCTATTATGATGAGATAATTTATCTAAATGGTTATATACGAATATTTCGTCTTTAATGAAGTTGGGTTCTTCATCAAAATATCAGAAGTATGGAAGCCTACTCTTTTGTTTGTCTCCTTTATTTTCTGTACATGAATATGTTGCCAAATGAATTATGTATGTTATGAAAGTAATACTTATTTGTATACAATCATATCATGAAAATTCGTACTTTTTAAGGTCTATAATTTTACGTAATACATTATATTATGTCCACTTATACTTATCTAGAGTTTAAATCGTGATTATCTTTATGTTTACTAGCCTCACAGGATGCAACAAACAATGAAAACGACAGTTTAAAATTATATTACTTTAGTGTTTTTTGGATAAGCTAGTCCGGGATTAAAGTCAGAGAAGGGAGAATATAAGGAGCCCGTTGGCTTCAGAACAAAGCTAGGAAGATAGACAGGCGCTTCTTTAAGACAATGTAGGAAATTTTAAGTAGATGACCTCGTCATTTCAACTCCCAACTTTCTAGTATTGCATAATAATAGTAATGTGTAGTGTGAAAGAAATGATAATTTATTGAGAGCTAAATTATGAAGAATATTAACATGTGTTTCACTATGAAATATGAAGCTAAACTCTACCTGTTTTATACATTCGATCACCAAGCAGTTCATTTTCTGTAGGTTTTTATTTTATTTTTATTCTAGATCATTTTACATTGTTTAGTATAACCTGAAGTTTAGCTGAGCTTAGGTTGTTGTATAAATATAGAACTCAAACGGCTGAAAGGATGTTAACAACTTGTTTTTTGAAGAAAACTAAATTTGAATTGCAAGCTCTAGCTATAGGCACTGTTTCCGTCACAACAAGCTGCAGGAAGTTGTTCCTGGAGGTGATCCTATTGCTGTGTGCATCACATCGCTAGCTTTCGGGACCTTTCGTGAAAAGAAGCTATTATAGTAATTTACTTTCAGACTCTTATAGATATTTACATGTACAGTTGGGTATTCGTCGCTATGACAAATGAAAATCTTTGTTTTAAAACTGTCCACATGATGTGTTCTATTTCCTATAACCTGTCTATTGTCAATTACAGGAAAGAAAAATTTTCTGTAAACTGCAAAGATTTTAAAATTGGGATGATTCGACATATTTTTGCCTTTTTTTTTCATAAATCCAGAACATTTGGCCATGTAGCAACCAAATATGTCCATATATTACATGTTCATATATTTTCCCCACAAATCCAGAATATTTGGCTATGTAGCAGCCAAATATGTCCATATATTACATGTTCATATATTTTCCCCACAAATCCAGAATATTTGGCTATGTAGCAACCAAATATGTCCATATATTACATGTTCATATATTTTCCCCACAAATCCAGAATATTTGGCCATGTAGCAACCAAATATGTCCATATATTACATGTTCATATATTTTCCCCACAAATCCAGAATATTTGGCCATGTAGCAACCAAATATGTCCATATATTACA
>NW_013668779.1:89513-92512 GCF_000517525.1 Limulus polyphemus
TGTCTTTACTTTTGTATGACACATTGAAGTATTACTTAAACTGTTTATTGAGTATGTTGTTGTTTGATGAGAACTTATAAATAAAGTTAATTTTCATGAATAATTTCACCCTTAATCAGTAACCCTAGACAAAAAAAAAACTAATAAAATCCGGTCTCTTTTTAGTGGTGAACTGCACAATGTGTGAAGTGTATTCGAATTGTCCTTTACTCATCACAGAAAACCTATATTAATACGATATTTGAAAAATAGTAACACTAATGGAACTGACTTATTCTTTTGTATCTTTCAGCTTTTGAACAACTACACTGAAATGTATATTTATATGTAAGCAAGTTATTTGTGAGGAGTGAAGAAGGGTTTGTTACCCCTTCAAATAACTGTAACTTATTTTGTTATGGGGCAACTCCTGTAAACACAGTGCATTTACTTATCACCAAAATTATTCTTTAGCTATTATGTTTTCCTATAGAACTAATAAACATCAATGAAATAGGTGTCTCTAATAGAATATCGTAGAACAAAAAAAGATTAAACCTGAAATAAGGTCAAGAGCAAAATTAATCTACACTGAACATTTAAAAGAAAAATGCATGATAACTACTTTGGTCAAAAGCTTGAAATACGATTACTCTTCTTATGTTCAATAGAATGTTTCAGAATACCATATATGTTATATATATTTATTTTTTTCATATTTTTATGTGTTTAATAATGTTATTTTATAGTCTGTTTAATATTTTTTTTCTTTTTGAGCTCTCTAACCAACGTTTTATGATTGAACACATAATCGTTATTACTTTTGTTCACAGGGTAACAATAATATATAATTTGTAAATAATTTATTCTCATGGATCGAGCACAGCCCAATTGTTAAAGTGCTGATCTGTGTGGAGCTGAGGTTCCACGGTTCGAGTCCCGTTAGTGCTAAAAAAAATCAAGCTCCGGACTTTCGGCCCGCGGCTGCGTTTTATGAGAAATGGTCAAATCACATTATTCGGTCTGGCGAAGGTAGCCCATGAGTTGGCGGTCAGTAGTGTTAACTATATGCATTCCCTTTAGTCTATAACTAAAATTAAGGACGGTTAGCGTAGATATAGCCCTCGTATAGCTTTACAATAAAGGCAACAAACAAACAAACTTTAGTCACTCGATAACATCAACACAATGTTGTGGTTACTTTAGTCACTGTGTAACAAGAACACATAGTTGTGGTTACTTTAATCACAGTGTAACAATAACACGTAGTTGTGGTAACTTTACTCACAGTGTAACAATAACACATATTTGTGGTTACTTTAGTCACTGTGTAACAAGAACACATAGTCCTGTTTCTTTATGTTTCACCGTTGTTACACGGAACAACAAAAAGAATCTCACAAAAAGTTATTTCTTTATCTTCCTTGCTAAAAAAAGTAGTATAGAAGTAATAACAATCACGCTTGATCGTTCTTTTGTGACCAAAGTAAACACTGCCATATTATCTTATCGTCTTGTGACTAAAGTAACCACAACTATATATGTTGTTACTTGTGGTAAAGTATTTACATTTATGCTATGTGTTTTTGTCATCCTGTGACTAAAGTAACCATAATTATATATTCTTGTTACTTGTGGCTAAAGAAAGCACAGTATTATGTTCTCGTTATTCTATGACTACATTAACCACAACTATGAGTTTTTGTTGCACTGTGACTAAAGTAACCACAACAATGTGTTCTTGTTAGACTATGACTAAAGTAACCACAATTGTGTGTTCATGTTACACTGTGACTAAAGTAACTACAACTATATGTTCTTGTTACACTGTGGGTAAAGTATCCACAACTATGTGTTATTGTTACACTGTGACTAAAGCATCTACAACTGTGTGTTCGTGTTACCTGTGACTAAAGTAACCACAGCTATGTGTTCTTGTTACACTGTGATTAAAGTAACTATATGTTGTTGTTACATTGTGATTAAAGTAACCACAACTATGTGGTCTTCCTACACTGTGACTAAAGTAACCACAGCTATGTGTTCTTGTTACATTGTGACTAAAGTAACCACAGCTATGTGTTCTTGTTATCCTGTGACTAAAGTAACCACAGCTATGTGTTGTTGTTACACTGTGACTAAAGTAACCACAGCTATGTGTTCTTGTTATCCTGTGACTAAAGTAACCACAACTATATGTTCTTGTTACACTGTGACTAAAGTAACCACAAATCTAGCATTCGTTAACCCTAGTATACGCTGGCGAAAGTTGGCCTCTTTAAGACACACTTTATTATAATCGATATATCTGGAGGTTATGTGGTCATCGATCACTTTGTTGTTATTTGTTTTGTGATTAAAAGTATATGGGCAGGATTATTCACAACTGCTGAGTTTCTAGAATCAGATACTCGAGCTGTTCTGATATAAAAATTCGGGCATATGTTTTATTTTGTGTAATATGATATGCTATCGTATCAGGTGTCGCACAATTTAAGTAGTAACAACATTAACATCTTAAACCACTTGTAAGAGCTCTTTCAACCGTTTCCTTCTGAACGAAATTAAAAGATCGCAAAAGTATTTGCATGTATTGTGTTTTGTCTTACGTAGATGTTGTAAGTTACCTTACGTATAACGTCAGCTTGAGATGTAGATCTTCAGATAAGAATTCGTAGATATTGTCAGTTATCTTACGTAAAACGTCAGCTTGAGATGTGGATCTTCAAGTAAGAATTCGTAGATGTTGTAAGTTATCTTACGTATAACGTCAGCTTGACATGTGGATCTTCAAATAAGAATTCGTAGATATTGTCAGTTATCTTACGTATAACGTCAGCTTGAGATGTGGATCTTCAAGTAAGAATTCGTAGATATTGTAAGTTATCTTACGTATAACGTCAGCTTGAGATGTGGATCTTCAAGTAAGAATTCGTAGATATTGTAAGTTATCTTACGTATAACGTCAGCTTGAGATGTAGATCTTCAAGTAAGAATTCGTAAATATTGTAAGTTATCTT